>NC_090870.1:18052763-18055263 GCF_036669935.1 Montipora foliosa | reverse complement strand
CCTTATTCAAGTGACACTGCTAAAATTGAAACAGAAACAAAATCTGAAAACCTGTTTATACTAAATTCAACAAACATTGTAATCACACAGATCTGGATACTTGTATATGCAATAATGTGGCGACATTAGTGGAATGTGTACAGAAAATATCCATACTCCCTCCACAGAAGGGATTGAAAGTTCCTGGTGGGAGGGGGGTGGGGGGTTCTCAAAGACCAAAAAAATGAAAGAAATGTGTGAAGTTTACTCGAAATTCCCAATTCTAAAACCAACAGCAAATAGCTAAGATTATAAGAAATTGGCGGAGAAAAATGTGTGAGCTGCGTGGCACTTGTACTAATACACAAAAATTTGTTAGTCAATGTTTCCCTAAGGAATAAAAAGTGCCATATTTAACTGTAGAAGCCTGACATTTCGGGCATAGCCCTTCATCAGTGGATGTCTGTTGACTTCAGTCCAAAGATTATCTTTGTTACATACCTGACAACAAATGTTGTTTGATGTTGCCTCTGGATCTCTGATTAGCACTGAGGAGCTGACAGGAGTAGTATATAAGGAAAAACTGGTCACTTTTTATGCTAATTAGGTGAAGGAATGTGGGTCGAAAATATGCTAATGAGGATTAAATGGAGATGTTCGTGGAAAAGGGGTGTGGTTTCTTAGAAAAAGGTTCGAGATTTGAGGTCGAAAATATGGTAATGAGGAGGTCGCTGTTATTTTATTGAAGATCTTAGCTTAAAAGAAAAATGAAAGACGACTTAAGGCAGATATTTCAATATATCTAGTCTTATGTCGTCTCTCTTTTCTCTTTTAAAAACGTATCTGAATTTGTGGTAGACATTGGTAAACTACCAAACCCGAACAATTGTAAAGTAAATTTTCATTTGTGAGGGTTTGATAATTCATTTGTAGTCTCTCTCCTTTCTATTTTACTGAGGTCAATGTTTTATGATAGATTAAAAATCATGATCAAAAGATTTTATTTTACTTATCGTGTGGTAGACATTTGTAAACTACCAAACCTTGACAACGTAAAAGTAAATTTTTGCTGTGAGGGTTTGATAATTCATTTGTAGTCTCTCTCCTTTCTATTTTTACTTAGCTCAATGTCTTATGATAGATAAAACTATGATCAAAAATTTTATTTTACTTACCTTAATATTTATGATAGACCGTTAAAAATACCACAAATCAAAACAAAATGAGTAAATTGTTGTGTCGTAGTTTGTGTTATTCGACTTTTGGTCTTTTTCCTTCTTCTCTGTCTTTGTCTTGTTTAGACCGCCGTCAAATGACACAAACCAGAACGTGGAGAAAATAAATTTCTCTGCGTCGTAGTTTGTGTTATTCGATTTTGGTTTTTTCCTTTTATTTTATCTACTTATCATATTTTTGTGTGTTGGAAGATAATCAAAGACAACAGAGACGACAAAGGAGAAATTAAAATCTGCTTTTCGCCGCTATTGTTGTTGATTTGTTTTCTTCCGTTTTTTCTTCTTATTTTATCGTGTTTTGACTTGAAATTATCTTAATCTTGTGTGGTAAGAGATAATCATAACCAGTAGAGATAAACAAAAGAGTAAATCTATGTTTTTATCCCTATTGGCGAGGATCTTATTCTCTTTTTCTTCATTAAAAATATCCAGTGGTAGAAGATAATCATCGACAATGGAGATGAACAAGAAGAAAAAATCCGCTGTTCGTCGCCATTGTTGGTGATTTTGTTTCTTCTTCTTCTTTTCTTCTTAGTTTCTTTATATCTAGGTGAGTTATATTAAGTTATTTTTCAAAAAATATCTAGTGTGGTGTTAAGGAGATTGAGAGAAAAGAGATGTGACGCAAGATATATTAAAATAAATGTAGCTTTCGTCAAGCCTCATTTTTCTAATCTCTGGCTGTTTCTTACTTCTTTTTTAAAAACTGTATTTTGTCCATACTTTTGTAGATGAATAATGACTTATTTAAGTTAAATTTTAGAAAGAAGTAGGAGACAGGATACATAAAATATCAGCTGTGTCATACTTCCCTTAAAAATTTATCTTTGTTATCCATATCTGTGAAAAAAACAAAATGTACAGACAAGCACACAAGCAGAAAAAGGTACTGGTTAAAAGTTCTTTTTCTTCTTGTGTACTGTCTGTTCATTTTAATTAATAATCTTCTATCTTTAATAACTTTGAGGGTTGTAAGAAAGAACATTCCAAGAACAAAAGCGACTGACTTAAAAACCATCTTTTATTCTTAGAACGTTCTTTCTCAAACATATTCTTCTTAAAATTATTTTATTTTAAATATTCAAAAAATTACTTATCAGCTTTGATCCTGAAATAGAATAGAAACATCGATCTCAGAGTCAAAACAGAAAAGTTATCTTTGCTTTGTGTGTTGTGTCATATTTTGACTCTTAGTCAAGGTTGTTGAACTCAGTCATTTGGTTAAAAACAAAATGGCTGAGATCAACAATGTTGTCTAGAGTAAATCCCTACCAAAAGAATGAGAT
>NC_090870.1:18042763-18047763 GCF_036669935.1 Montipora foliosa | reverse complement strand
TCTGTATGGGGGAACAAGTTTATTGTTTAGACACGAAGTCAATGGATTTTTTAACGGCATTTGATGGCTTACCAGCGCCTGCTGCTGCTGCCATGTTTCCCACTATGGATGCTGGTGATCAATTGCTGAAGAACACCTTTGGAATTGACGGTCAATTTTCTCTACCTCAAATGGCTGTGTCTCAAACTCCAGTTCAGGATATATCTGGTCTTCCTCTTCCTTCGTTTGATACTTTTCTTGCTGAACAGTCGATACAGAATCTCGTACCTCTCTCACAAGAGATACAGCCTTTAAATGGAAAAAAGAGAAAAAATGAAGAGAAGCTTCAGCCGAATGTTAACGAGACGACAAAGAAGAAGAGAACTTACAAGACAAAACAATCCAAAGATGTTGAAAAGAAAGAGACAGGGGAAAAGAAGGAGACAGAGAAAAAGAAGAGATCTTATAAACCCAGAAAGCCAAAAGTTGTAGAAGATGAGTGTCCAACAGAATCGGTTTCTACTGAGGTCCTTGAAGAAGGAAAATGTGGAAGCGAAATGAGTGACGCACAAGATGAGATGAAAGAGGAAGAAGAAGATAAAAAGAAAATGACTCCAAGTCTTGTGGACTTAATTGACACTCAGATAGAAAATAATTCTAATCTTTTATATTCTTATTGTTCACAGCTGGTAAAAGCATTAATCGACGATACTAGTTATCGTGCCGCTAAGAGTCAACCAGTTTTGACTCAGTTAAAGATGGATGTTTTCACATCCGCATCTTCTATCTTAAAATGTTCTAAGAAACAGAAAGATCATCTTGAGAAGATGAAATCTACACTGTTGACAACGTGGTATCCTGTTTCTTCTCAGGTAATGCAGATGACGACAGATAAGCCTGTTTTTTCATCTAAGATAATTGAAAATCTTTCTAGGAAAAAGAAAGAGGAGGAAGAGAAAATGATACTTGAAAAGCAGGTTGAAGAGATGGAGTGTCATTCTAATGGAAAGAAAACAGAAGCAAAGAAAAAAAACAGAAGAAAATACACAACTTATTGTTAAGCCGACCGATCCGGCGAAATCTGCCAAAAAAGCGTTGTATGAGGCTTTTTGCACATTGTCTTCTTATACTTTCACTAATGTTATGACGATTGAAGGTCAAAAGGAATTTGATGAAAGTTTAGATAAGCTAAAAGTTCTCTCCAGTGCTCAATGGCTCCAGATTGTTGGAGTCTTGACCCGACTCGCTAAAAAAAAGATGACTCTTTTTAAGGATTTTCAGAAAAGTCTAAGTAGTGGTAAAGAGATGAAGGATCTTATCGAAACTCATGTTGCTGGTGAGGCAGACGAAATCCCTCCGTTTTTTAAGATTAAGCGAAAGAAGTAAAAAAAAATATTTACCTTCTTTTGACACGAGTCACACAGAAGAAATGTGCTTGCTTTAGGTAGTTCTTTGTGTATCCCTTCAACCGATTGTGAAACATCGTTGTCACAATTTCCACATTTTTTTTCAATTAGAGTGTAATATTGATCGCTAAAGAATAAATCTTGACACTTTTTAGTTGGTATTGTGTCTTTTCCTTCCCACCTAAGTAGTTCATATTGTGCCAAAGCTTTTTCTTCAAAAAAGAAATGATTCTCATTGAAAAGTGAAGCTTTGAGGATGTGCAAATCCGTCAGATATTCAAACACTCTTGCACCTAAGTCGATAGGAAGTTTGAGACCACCTTCTCCTTCACAGATTAGATAATTTGGTGCGACAATGGGGGATAGAGTTTTTATCCCCATTTGTCTTTCTAGAGTTGTAAGAGGTATTTCCCGATTGACTCTCTGGGATACTAGCACCATTTTATTTTTATGGGTGAATAAAGTCATCAGTTGATGATCTTTTTCTGCTAGGACTACTTCGTCAGTCCATACAGACTCCAAACTTAACAAGATGTCTCGTATTTTTGCCGTTTTGTTGTATCTATCGCGTTCTAGACCTAAATACACGTTGAAGAGTGCAATGAGGTGATTGCGGGATTTTGGAAATTCGTCTCCCCAAGCTACAGCAATTGGTATGGATTCTCGGGAGTTTGGTTCTTCTACCTTTACTAACACTGTTTTGTCATCTAATATCATCACATCTGGTGATTTGATTAAGTAAATTGGTTCGAAGTCGGTGGGACTTATTTTTTAGTTCACGCTTAATAACTCCAACACGACTTTGGACTTTTGGATATGGGGAAGGGTTTTTTGATAAACTGAAAAAAAAATAAAAAATTATTTTAATTCTCCTAAAATTTTTTGATTTTATGAGGTGGGGTAAAAGAGTAAAGAGAATATCTTACCTCATCTTGTCGATACTTGTTTTGTACTTTTCTGTAGAATTTTTGAGAGTGAAGTGATAAAAAATAAAAATATATCCTTCCCATTTTATATCGAATGATAGATTTTAAAAATTTCCTTTTTGGGAGGTATTAAATCTAAAAGGTCGTCAGGTTCAAAAATGTTTTCTCATTATAGGGTGGAATTTGGACTTTTTTTGTTTTTATTATGAGATGAGTGCACGTATCTTATGTGAAGGTGGAATTTGGACTTCTTTTGTTTTATTAAGAGATGAGTGCACGTATCTTACAAATTTGTAAAAATAGAATAAACGCATGCGTGTGCCGATGATGGGTTACCATATGTCTTGAATCGCTTTGTCTTTTTCATATAAATAGTTTGGGAGGGTATATTGGAGTCAAGATGAGGTGGACCTCCCTTAACGGGTAGGCAAAAACCGGTTTGCGATAGACAGCCGGGCCAGAAAAAGAAAAGGTGTATCTCCTCTCCATCGTTTTATGGGAGAGTGGCTCATTCTTGTCCACTTATTCTTGTCCACTCATTTTATTTTTATTTTTTTATGGGGGAGTGTGGCTCATTCTTGTCCATTTTATTTTGAGGTTAAAAAGAATATCGGGAAAATACAATAAACTTTGTGAGACTCAACTTTTTTATTCTTTCATTTTTACTTTTACTTAACAATCATCATAAAATCTAAGTTAACCCTATTCTATTCTATAGATGTTTTTTACTTAATGAAAAGAGAACCTGTTGAAATTTAATTCTTTTTCATTCTCTTTCCTTTTTGTTGTTGTTGTTGTTTGCTTACTTCTTGAAAGTGACAAGCTAGTCCTGCTTTAGCTTCTTTATTACTCTTTACTTGTTTTTTGGCCTCCATCTTGTACCAAGCCTCGGCATTCACAGCATTTTTTGAATTAGAGGAAAATTCGGCTGCTTTTACAAATTCACATTTTCCTCCTTCATCTTTTTTGTTTGCACAAACATAGAAAAGACGTTGATCAATGAAATCGACTTTTGAAAAACTACGAACCAAAGTGGCTGTTTTTCCGTGATCGATACATCTCACTCTTGGATGAGGATACTTAAATTCAGGTAGCACATTCTGCTTAATATCGTGAATATACTTGGCATATTCGGCAGCTGATCTTTGCCAACCGAGGTTACAATCTCCTGATGTGCACATGCAATAAAAGGTACCCTTCTCTTTAGTCGATCCTACATTCAGAGGCGACTTACAAATTGGACAATCAAAATTAATATTAGCTAATGCTTCTAATGTTGCTTTTGTTGCCGGATCTTCGTCGTCGTCATCTTCTACTAAGACCGATGGAGGTGCAGGGATAACAAGGATTTCTGATTGCTTCTTTCCTCTCTTCTTTTAAGAATGAAAAGATGAATAAAAATGTTAATTTTTTAAGGAAAAAAATAATTATCTTTTCTTGCTTTCACTTCAATTACCCTTGCTTCATTTCCACTTTCTTTGGGTGGACGTCCTCTTTTTTTCCCCTCTTTCTTTTTTTCTTCCAGCTGTTTTTCCATTTCTTCTAATTTTGAAGTGTTCTTGGGCTCTGCGTCTAGGTCTTCATCTGGATCTCCGTCGTTGATGAATTCGTTGTCGTACTCAGTGGGTTTGTCATCTGGTTCTTCGTCATCTGAAGAGTCTGAAACTACCATTCTGTTTTTAGTAGATTTGGTTCCTGCTTTGTGTTCTTCTACTTCTGCTTCAGTCAACAGATACGAGGCCATCTTTTCAAAACCACTTTGAAAAGAATGTGATAAAGTTGTATTTTCATCTCATTTTTTATATCATTTTCTTCATTCGACCTTTACCCACTTTTTATTAAAAACAGGAAACAGATAATAATCCTCTTCGTCTAAAACACGTTTTTGACCTTTCCCCTTTTGTGACGGTATTGAATAGAATTCCTCATTGTCATCACTATCATAAGGTGGTTGTAAATCACCGCTCATCCATAGTTGACCCGCATTATCAATATCACTTTCTGTCAAGAATTTTTTTTTTCCTTTACTCGCTTGTTCTTTATTGAATTCATTTATACTCTCTATTACATCTCCCCAGTTATCTTCGTCTTCATCCCATTTATTTTTTTCTTTCTTCTTATTTTTATAAATTTCACTTAATACACTTTTTGTATCTTCATCCCACTCTTCCTTTTCACTATCCCACCCATGAGTTGGAGTGGAAGAACCAGACACCGAAGAATGCGCGTGACTTGGACCGGCAGCACTTGATGAAGTGGTTGGACCAACTCCAACCGAATGTGTGGGGGGTTTTGTTGTTCCAACTCCAATTGCACGAAATTGAGGAGTGGTTTGAGGGTTAACATTTTTGTAACCGATAAGTCCTAATTCTATGAATTGGGACTTATATTTTTTCATTATCTTTCGGAGATATTTTATAACATCCTGGAATTCGAGATTGTTAGGGAGTGGTGATCCTTTTCTTAGATAATCTTTGATCCATCTGTTCATTATCACGTATTCTCGAAATGCATTCAAGACATGATCTCTGTCCATTCCTTTCCACTTATCTAATTGTTTTGCAAGTGGAAAATTTTCTTCTTCTTCTGAATTCATATATGTCTTTTTTGTGATTGTCTTATCGTTTGCTGAACGATATCTTTCTTTTTCATCTCCTTGCTTACCTCCACCCTTTTGTTGATCCATTAC
>NC_090870.1:18022763-18035263 GCF_036669935.1 Montipora foliosa | reverse complement strand
ACTTGCAGCTATTCTAGTATTGAATTATTGAATTCTGTGGTAAAATTACTTGGAAACAATTTCAGTTTTGCAACCTCCTCAGTACTGACCACATGGCTTTTACATGTGACAATGATACCCAACATCAATGGCATCCATAGTGAAGCTACTCACCTGGCTATCTGTTGGTTTCTCGTCTCTTCCAGTGCTTTTTTGTTTCGCTGGAGGTTCGGCATTTGTATCCTTACTCGCACGTAAGGAAAGCATTTTATCGGCGACTTTTCGCTTCCTCTCTAAACGACATTTTGTTAAAGCATGGCTCGGGTCGTTCTCCTTTCCGGCCGCATGTGCTACTTTGTGTTTGGACAAGCCAAAGACCAGAGCAGTTACAAGAGCAATTTGCCAAAAGGAAGGAAGTGAGCATGTACTTTTACAATTGTTTTGTTGTTCCGACAATATAGTGTGCCCGCTCATGTTACTCAAATCGGTGTTGTCAAGAAAACACAATTTTCCTGACGTTAGAATACTACGGTTTCTAAGCAGGAAGTTTTTTTCTACTCTCAATAAACTTGACGAACATTCTGCTCTCTTGAAAAGACTGAAACGGGAAATGATTTGAAAAATTTTTTTTACGACCGCCATGTTTATTGTTTTTGTTGGGTTTCCCCTTTAATACTCGCGTGTATTTTCCGCGCGTTGTGACGATATCTCGCTCGTGCGTGCGTGGATGATTCGGCAAAAAAAAAGCTCACAGTGTCTTTCCACCACCTTATAATTCTCTCTCTTTCAACAAAAAGATCGCACAATACTGCATCAAAATAATGATCGTCTTGAAGTTCCTTCACTAACAAAGTAAAACCTTCAACTGCCTTTTGAAATAGCGCTCGTTGTTCATAAGCACACTCGTAATCACATCTGTCCCCCTCCATGACAAAAATAAATAACAAAAATAACAAAAATAAAGACTCACCTTTTAACACAAAAAATGACAACGATCCGACTCATCACCATTCAGCATCAGCGGCTGTGCCAGATCTTTTTTCAACCGACCAACAACCAATAAGTGTCTCCAACATCTCCTCCAAATTCATCTCCTGCCTCTTAAGCTCTTCCTCTATCTTAGCACTCTCTTCCACTCCCGCTTTCAAGTAACCTTCGCTATAAACAATTTTCAGACCTTCAACCCATCCATGAATCTCCTCTCTTTCCTTTATCAATCTTTTAAACTTGTTATCAAAATCAATGCTAGTCAGCTCTGCTAAAAGCTCGTAAAATCGTGAACAAAGTAAATCAAAACTTGTTTTCAAAAAATCGACAAGAAAACAAAACTCCTCACTTTCATCTTCTTCGGTTCTCAAAATACTCTCCATCCTACAAACAAAACTCTCAATCAAATTTATCCCATCTTCTTCTTGTGATCTGATTCTTCCACTATATTCTCTAACTCTAACTCTATCTCTATCTTCTCCTCCTTCCGCCATGTCTTAATCTACCAAGTTCTTCAATAAAATAAACAGCGAGACATAAGCATATTTTCACCCACATTCCTTCACCTAATTAACATAAAAAGTGACCATTTTTTTGCTATATACTACTGTCACAAGCTTCTCGAGTCGGTTCAAGACCGACAAAAAGTCGTGGAATTTTTTTTTGTTATGGAATCTCATGGTCGATAGTTCTACTGAAGACTGAGAACAGTTAGTTACTCGACCAAGAGACAGGCAAAGACAACATTCACTATTTGAACCACCCACGAAGATAATCATGGATCGAAATACACCTGAGTACAGAAATTATATAACAATGAATGGACAATGCGCATCCACTCACTAAAATAACTCGAGTTCAGTTTATGCATCGCGGTATCGATCAACAAGGAAAGACAACTATCTTTCACGAGACGAAAGGCAACAATGGAACTCCACATCAGGCACTGGAACATGTCGAATTGTGACATGTGAAACCAGACCAGGGGAGCGAAAAAAGAAAGGGGTCACGGAAAAACCATAGAAAACCCTGATGTTGTAAAACGGCATCGAACTGAAAAAAGAAAGTGTCACGGAAAAACCATAGAAAACCCTGATGTTGCAAAACGGCATCGAACCGAAAAAAGAAAAGGTCACGGAAAAACCATAGAAAACCCTGATGTTGTAAAATGGCATCGAACAAGAAGAGACAGGAATTAAAAAGAGAAAATGGCAAATGGTAATTGGGATGCATGGAACAACGGGTGCACCATGTTACAGTGTTAACGCACCCGTTTTATGCATAAGAAAGTACACGAAAACTAACGGCGGTTCTAACATGTTTATATTTTTGGGAAAAAACTGTTATGTACCGTGACCGGAGAAGTCAAAAGAGCTAATTGTTCTTGTACAACGGAACAAGGCTTTCGTAATTACATCCGGCCTTTTATGTTGATCTCTGTAAAGAACCGGACCAAATTTGTTGCCAATTACCATTGAAATACACGATCAGAAAAGAGGATGGAAACGGATTGAAACTTGAAAAGACAATGTTTTCAGAAAGACACCAAAGATTAAATACGAAGAGCTCTTTGAGCCATGAAATATTGCATGTCTTTGTCGGTGGATTTGTCAAGGACGTTGCATGTCCACAAACAAAACACACCACAAAGGTAGCAAGATCAATAAAATGATGTATGAACTGCAGATACTGCATAAAGAAATCTGAAAATCCAAGATCAGACTTCAACGGAGATCGAAAGAAAAAAAAAATGCTCATTTTGCGAGCACGTCTCAAGCCATACCGGAAGTATGTGCAGTATCTGCAAGATCGGAACCACTACATGGACACGGATTCTGTGATATACGACTGTTCAGGTAGTCGTCAGGAACCAGAATTTTTTGTGGAAAAAATAACTCGCCTAAGAAAGCTGTGGGTATTCTTCCCACCAAAGTGACTCGGGCTCAAATTGTGCAGCATTTCATTCGATTATGAAACAACAACATAAAAATGGATAAGCTTTGGCTAAGCTATAAGATACGAAAAACAAAAGACAATTACCGACACGATTACCATGAAATCACGCAAAAAAACACCCCGTATGCTTAAGTAACGAATGTAGACAATATATTATTATGTGCTATTGTTACCTTAAATTTGTTGCCCTAACCAGAGTCGAGTTCTTGTAAGGCATATATCAAAATGTTTCTCTAAAATTGAGCACAACATGGCTTCGCCACTGTTTTTTAAGTCTGTTCCTTTATGGAATGAGTTTGTCATTTTAATTCAAATATATGACGTCATCAAACAAGCCAGGGTAATGACTCGATGAGTTGGTTGAAAAACCGTCCCATGAAATCCACGTCAATCCCGTTCTTCTTGTCGTGTAATTCCTGAGACATTTCCTTGACCTTTTTGTGAATTTCCATTCTAGATGCAACGATTCTTTCCAACCACGACGCAAACCCGCCATCGGATTTCACTAGTTCGACCATTTTGTATCTCATGTCCAAAGATTTCATCATGTTCAAAGGATGCTGAAATGCTTTAAATCGGTGATCGGTCACGGGCAGAAACCATGTCAGAGACTGTTCGTCGTCTATTTGAAACTGACTCCAATCAGTATCGTTCAACGTTTGCAATGCTCCACACATGAAAATTAAACGAGCCACTTTGCTCGAATGCTTCAAAACTGTCCATTTCTGGGGGAAAGTATCTAGGCAATATAACATCTCGTTGTTTGTACGTACTTCCAATGCAAATTCTCCATTGGCAGTGTGACGCATGTTTGTTTCCGGAACTACATCTCGTAGGTCTGCTACTTCTCTCAAAATCTTCACCATGCCTCCACCCCTCGTATCGCGCTGTCGAAAGACGCAACACCGATAGTCGTTTTTCCTTCTCTGTAACTCTTTTACCGTTCAAAAGTTTTACAGAGTGCATTATACCGAGAGGACCTCTGGCGCCGTCGAAAAACGGACCACCAAACTCTGGTTTTTCTTTGTTGGCAACTTTCGTATCATCCGAAATTTTTTCTGATTCTGTCATGACGAACCGTTCTTCGAGAATTTCTGTAGAAAATTCGTTTATCGCTAGAGTTTGATCCCCCTCTTTTTCCGAGAGATATACATAATCGTCTTTTTCTGGTCAATATGGGCTGGCGTTGACTAAGTCTTCGACATCATTCGAAGCAAAGTGGTCTAGTTCGGGTAGTTTAATCGAGAAAATCGCGTTACGCTCTTCATCTTTACGCATCTCGCATGACTCGCCCCCAGTCTCTTCATCCGACATTTCTTCGTCTTGGTTACAATCTTGTATTGGTGAATTCGAATCACCCACTATACTTTGTGCTGTTGGTAATGGCGAATGCCGCTCATTCGAATCAGCCACCGTGCTTTCGATTGTTAAGTCGTCTGTAGACTTAGAATGCAAAGCCAGAACGCGCTGCTCACATACATGCACGGAGTATGACTCGGTCCCAGCTTCCACATCCGACATTTCTTCATCTCGATCAGAAATGGAAGATCGGTCTTGGGTTGTTGATTTCAAATCACTCGCCGAGTTTTGCTCACCACGAAGTAGTCGTGGCTGAACGCATCTGTTTGGTGACGTTAATTGCCATTCATTCGAGTCGGCCGCCGTGTTTTGGATTTTTTGGTCCTTTCTGGGCTTACGACGATTTGGTGATACCTTCATCGGGGAAACTTGTACTCACAACGATTTGTTTGGCGAGTTGAGGGGTGATAGCCTGTTCTGAGATCGCGTTGTTAGCGGAACTGGTTCTTCGTCTCCTTCGCTATCGCAAACACTTTCAGTTCCGCTACAGTCGCTCAGTTCAATGCAAGCATTCTCGCTTTCGCTTTCTCTGTTGTCACTGTCACTTTCATTTTGGTACTCACTGTCCGGTTTGTGCTTCTTGACAACGATCAGGTCCTTTGACGCGGTTTTACCGGTCGTAATCGGCATTTTCTTTTGTGAAAAAACCGGATGCGACGAATCTGTTGCAAGGAGATGGCCATCATCTTCGTCATCGCTAGAGATCGCGAACAACTTTCTCTTGTCCCCTACTGCTGGGGGACATTCCTCCGATTCATCCTCGTCTGATTTCTGCCTCGTACCCATGCCCATGGGGATATCGCTTATACAAAGTTTAAAATCTTTATCCCCCTTGTTAGTAGTTTCTCGACTACAGCATCACGCGTTTCAGTAAAACTAGTGTCGCATTTCGTTTTCCTGAATTTATCTTCACAATTTTGACAAGTCCTCACAAAGGACTTAATGTCTTGTTTTTCAGTGGGCTTCGCGACCTTGCACGCCAATTTCTTTTTCCTGTTCTTGTGAGTCCCTTCCGGTGTGCGATAATCAGATGCAGATAAAGGTATAACGACAGTGGTTACGTCCATGGTTCTCGCTGTAGATAAATGTTTCTCCAACAGACTGTCGACTCTGTGTAAAGGCACTTCCTTCGATTCTAACGAGGTGTTCGTTTTCAAATGATATAGCATACAAGCGATCAACGAATCTCGATCTAAATTGCCGCTATTGCTGTAATGGACATATACATAGGCCATCGAACACAACATCATTATTTTCATCAACACAGGTGTTCCGATTAACACTCCACCATGGCCCACGGGTAATGCAAATCCGCACCGTTCGTGATCGTACCGGCACCGGTAATTGTTTACGTCGTGCGTCTTTAGAGACACCATCGTGATTATTATACTTTCGGGCACATAGCACTTGCCGGCCAGGCTTTCGTGGTTTCAAGTTTACAAGGAAACACTTCATCCAATAACAACCTTCCTCTCTCGCTAATTTTGAATGCTTTACTCCCGTTTTTCAATTCAAGAAGAGTCAAAATCTTACAGGCTAGCATTGCTCTCATCAATGCCTGGTCTGTTAAAACTTGGACGTTTAAAGATTCGTGCAGTTTCAGCATGGTCTTTTCCCAAGAGGTGTAGATCCTTTCTGATTGTGATTCTTTCAGTATGACTTGACACGGTCTCGACAACATGGATTCGCTTGCAAATTCTGGAATGTTTGCTGGCAACGTACAGTTTTTAAAAAAAGATAATTCAGACGAACTTGCGATGTTCAAATTGAACGCCAAAAGATTCACTCTCGAGCCTCCCAGGGTAAGCATGAACTTCAGTAATATGTTCTTGTTCGAAGCATCGGGGGTTGTCAATCTGCTGAAGATATAGTACATAAACGAAGAAGTAGAGTGATACTCGCACAGGCACTTCACCAACAATTTCACTCACTTTGTGATGCTCTCGATTCTATGCAGAAAAAATACTCTATACAAATCTGACATCTGGTCGGCGTCGCGACATCTCATTGCCAAACATGCACAGCGGTGGAAAGTCTTCTTGTTTCTCCTTAGAAAGGGTCATTTCTTGAGTTCTCTTGACTTCTCTTGACTTCTCCTAGGTTCTCTCGAGTTCTTCTGAGTCGTAGCTTTCTCAGTGGTTTGATTCTAGCTCAACCGTGTTCCGTTTTTATAGCCAACCAAATGACCTTGAGTCTCGATTGCGTGTAGAATCAAGAGTATACGTCATATATGCAAACACGAAAATCATTGGTGGCCGAGTTTGTATGTCATAGCTAAACCCGGACTACTAAAGCAAACCACGACGGAGCCAAAATTGGCCCTCGTACTATGTCGTATGCGATGAGGCATGTTACGTCATGGATATCTTTGCTCTTTGACGCGGATGATATCACGAAGAATATTTGTGCTTCCAATGCGAAACGTAGCCTATCTTTAAAAAATACTTTTGCTAAGCCCACGAATTCCAACACCCATTACATTCCAACACCCATCACATTCCAACATCCATCGCATTCCATAACTCTACGGATTACCAGAGTAAACCACGACACCGAGAGCCAAAATTGCCCTTCCTACGAATGTCGTGCCGTAAGGCATATTACGTCGTAAACATCTTTGCTCTTTAACACGGATGATATAACGAAATCATTGGTGGGCGAGTTTGTATGTCATAGCTAAACCCGGACTACTAAAGTAAACCACGACGGAGCCAAAATTGGCCCTCGTACTATGTCGTGTGCGATAAGGCATGTTACGTCATGGATGTCTTTGCTCTTTGACGCGGATGATATCACGAAAAATATTTGTGCTTCCAACGCAAAATGTAGCCTAAACAAAAGACCCCCCAAAACATCTCAGAACCCGAAAAGAATATGATGTAATAACCATGACATCACGAGTAATGTTTGTTCTCAAACGCAATAGCTTTTTTTCGCCCCAAAAACGTAGGACCCCCCCCTCCCCCTCCAAAAAAAAACACGACAGATCCCAAATTGGCCGTTTTACGAATGTACCATGTTAACGAATGACGACACGATAATGTTTGGTTTTCGACGCATGTCTTTTTGGTTAACGTTACACAACTTTAAAAATTACCTCTGCAAAAAAGCTAAGAGTATGCTACGAGCCATGGTTGACCTTTATGAATAATTTTAGGTGTACTCTGTGGAATCACCGGTTGTAACTTTTTGACCAATATTTTTGTAAGGTAACTAACAGAGACACGCAGAGGAAAAAATTAAAGATTCGTTGGAACTTGCCTAGAGAAAACGCTCTATTTTTCTCTTGGGACAGAGATTTTGAAAACGAAGATCGCAAAAGAAAAATAAAAAATTCGTCGAAACTGGGAAACAAACTAGCGCAAAAGCGTTAGGTTGGCGTATCAATAAATTCGATTAAAAAGACGCAAATCTGTGTGTTTCATTACACGATATTAAAACAACACTCGTTTAATGTTAATTCTTTCTAACGTTATGGATGCGATGGTCTCGAAACGAAAAAAATAACCCAAGAGGGCTATCGAAGGTGATCTGGTTAAATTGACATAAATAGTTTTTAAATAACATCGTTCAAATGTTGTTAAATTAAAGGAAACAGTGTCAGACGAAAATCGAAATGTGGCGATAACCGCTCTCTGCTATATGTAGGTACGAAATACGAGTAATGAGACCTTGCCAAAACAATGGGTCCTGTCGTCGATGATAATAACGAAGGATATGACGAGAATTTCGATCCACCATTAGAGCGTGATTATGAATGCTCGATCTGTTTGTTTGGTTTACGAAATGCCGTGCAAACCCCATGTGGTCACCGATTTTGTCGCAATTGTATAATGCGTTCTTTGAATACATCTGGGTTGTTCTGTCCTAATGATCAACAGCCCATGAACGAATCGCAAGTACATGTTGATAATTTTGTCAACAAAATGATGATGGATCGCCAAGTCTTCTGTCGCTACAAGACAACGACAGGCTGTACCTGGAAAGGCCGCCTCGGTGAACTAGAAACTCATCTGTCGGAGTGTGAATTTGTTCTTAGAGATTGTCCGAATGATTGTGGAATGAACATAGCCAAAAGAGAGATCTCAACTCACGTCACGGAACATTGCATCGAAAGGATAAGAGCTTGCAGATTTTGCGCGATAAAAGTAAAGTGGAAGTATCTGCAAGTCCACTACGACGAGGAATGTACATACTATCCCACTAAATGTGTGAATTGCGGTCAAAGTAATATACCGAAATGTAAAGTGGATGAACATTTTGAAAACGAATGTCCTGCTATTCAAATCAAGTGTCCGTTTAATGTGGTTGGCTGCGAGTTCACTGGCCTTAGGGTAGATGTAAATGAACATGTCCACAGTGTGATGATTGCTCACTTGTCTGACATGGTCAAAGCTTTTCGAACGTCAGAACAGGCCCGAAATAGTGAAATGTCCGACATGAAACAGACCATATCGGACCTTTGGCGCAGTGTCCGAGCTTCGGGGACTCGTCCGCACGTTTGCAAATATTTTTACATGTGGGAAATTTACGATGTGGGCCGGCTTCGACAAGAAGCGATAAGGGGTTTAACTCGTGCTTTACATTCTCCTAGCTTTTATACGGCTCTTGAAAATGGTTACAAATTTTGCCTGAGGATTAATTTGAATGGAGTAGACTCGGGAAAGGGGAAACAGATTGCTTTATTCGTTCACGTGATGTCAGGTAATTTCGTTGACAATGACCATTCAAGGGAAACATCACCCTAACCCTTCTAGATCAATCGTCACAGTCAAGTGCGCCCAAACACATCACCGAGACGTTCCAAGTCGACAATGAAGATGTTCTAGCATTCCGCAGACCGACCGTCGAAAGAAACCATAAAGGCTACGGATACATCGAATTTGCGCCAATAACAGTTTTATCTGATGTAAGATATGTTGAAGACGATAGAATGTTGATTCGAGCCAAATTTGACCACATTAGACAGAAAACATAAAACAGAAAGAGTTCAGATAATAGATTTTTTACTGTCGTGTAATAATCGTGTACGTTTAATAAATAGGCAACGAAACATACAGATGAATACTTTTAATTGTTTATGTGGTTGGTTTTTTTAATCTACTCTTGTGTTTACGCTCCTCTAGTCGCTGTTTTATCCACTTGAAAAAAGCATAACATTCCTCTGTCGCGCAGTGAAAATGGCTTCCTACTGCATGTTGTCCGCAATTCCGTTTTGGCTGGTGACCCGCTTTTAGCATATCGACATATTTAGGGCACCCATGTTCTCCTATGTCTATAGAAGGAATGTTCAAACGTTGGAACAAGTTTCTCTCTATGTGACCGCCCTTGAAAGCCACGAGATCTTTCCGTTGTGTCTTTGAATTTTGGTGTAAAGCGAGTATTACTGTTCCAAGCTCGTCTCCATCAAGGGCTTGTTCCACTGGGTTGTTCTCGAAAGGGAGCCCGGTGACCTTTCTAATCACAAACAAAGCAGTTCGTTTGTTCTTATCGGATAACTCGTCAAACCTGCAGTGCATTTTAAATTTCACATTTCCAGAAACCCCCCTGTGGTCTACCCAACCAAGTTCCCGAGGATTATGTTTTCCGTCGACAAAAAAAGATTCGAGATCCAATACGACAGCAACTATGTCCAACGGTGCCGCTTTCTCTCCTTGTGACATGATTGCACAATTTTCGTGAACCGGTAATCCCGTTAAATTTGAGACCGGTAAGCCCCATTCTGTCTTTAGGCAGATAGAACACTGGTCTTGAACAGACATGGTTCCCTGCAAGAGGCTATCGTCGCTTTTAATATACATCATACACCACGAGAGTCTACTATCGTTTATAGGTGATTTAGTTGTAAAACCGCGACCCAAATCTGAAGGTCTCGGACTCCCTTCAGAACGAGCGACGTTGATAGTCGAACACGCAAACACCTCGATCGACCTTATCATTGTGACACAATAAAAATGACCTGTAAACAAGCAACGTCGAAATTTGAACACGCAAACACATCGCGTTGATTTTATTATTGTTCCAGTTTTCGAACACGATAACGTAATACGATATGATAGAACTGTTCGTTCTCTTTGAGTAAAATCTACACTAGATTTAAACGCAGCGGCTCGTATGAACCAGTCTGAATGTATCCTTTTTTTACAGAGAGAACACACGAATATTAAAACGACCATCGATTGTCACAGAGGTTAGGTTTAGGGTTGGGGTTAGGGCATTTTTCATCTTCAAAACATACACTCGCTGTGTCATGGTCAGAACACAAGTCATTTAGCTGTGTTGGGTCGTGACTAGTTTTTACTCCGACACATTTTTTCGCTTTGGTCAGAATACAAGTCATCGGCTATGCTGGATCGTGACTTAACAAATGACATTTTTGGGATATTTTACCTCGGCACATTTTTTAGCACATCTAAGACTGCGTGGGTTCGCTTATCTGTGACTGTTGGTGATCGGGTTTTGCTCTGGATCGTGACTTAACAAACGACATTTTTGGGATATTTTAACTCAACAAATTCCTTAGCACATCTAAGTCTGCGTGGGTTTGCTTATCTGTGACTGTTGGCGATCGGGTTTTGCTCGAATCAAGCTAACTCGTCGACTACGTTGGATTGTGACTTAACAAACGACATTTTTGGATATTTTAACTCAACAAATTCTTTAGCACATCTAAGTCTGCGTGGGTTCGCTTATCTGTGACTGTCGGTGACCGGTTTACTTGAATCAAACTGATCGACAAAAAAATTGCATGTTAGCTTTAAAGGTACTGGTTACTCGTTTATCACACGGACAATCAAAGATTCGTGGGTTGTTACATTTTTTCATTATTCGTTTGAACTTCAAAGGATATAATTCCCCGGTGTTGAAGTGGTCAATGTTACATTCATTAAAATTCTTGTGACCCCTTGCATTTTTTTGCTACAAACATACCTTTACAAGGGTGATGATTTTTAATGGAGCTTAAGTCGCGTTGGTTTTTTCGTTGTTGCTGTGGCGTCCGTTCCCTCGACACGAACGTGCAAATTCGTTTAGCACACGGATAATCAAAGGTTTACGGGGTCGTTACATTCTTTTGAACTTCAAAGGACACGGTTCTTCAGTGTTGAAATGAGCAATATCGCGTTACGTTCTCGTGGTCTTGCATATTTCCACACACTTTCACAAATGTCTCAGAGTAATGTTTTTTTATGGCGCTTAGATCATATTCTTTTCGTCCATTACCATTGTGACAGCTATTCGTTGGACAAGAACATGGAAATGGGTCATAATTTTATTAGCCTCACCTTTATATATATATATATATATATATATATATATATATATATAAGTAATTTGAGTGTACTCAAATTACTTAATATTTCTAGCAAAGCATTGGGTATCCTTCGGATCCTACTAGCTTGGGACGACATCGTTGGATTTCCAGCCTTGTTAATTCAAAAAAAAAGAAAAAATATATGTATATATACAGTACTTTAAATTCCAATGCTAGCCCTCAGAGAGTGCTCAACAACAAAGGAGTTGGAGCTGGTTATATATATAGAGAAGAGTGGACTACTTTTTCATTGAAAATCGACAAGCTTGTTTTGTAGGAGCATGGCACTCCCACTCTTCAGGATCTTGTAATTCTATTTACATAAACACGGTATTTATGCGTTCATTTTTTCATCACACTTGCTCACACATTGTTTGGTTCTTAATTAAAGGTTATTTAGTAAAAACGTACTTGCATGCCGGCAGCTGCTAACTAACTCTGACCTTTTGTGAAGTGTGACGAGCTCCGGGTGGCAAATTACGTAATATTTCTCAAGTGTGCGTAAGTTATATCTGTTACTAGTGTACAATATGCACTCACGTATATATATAATTTTATGTCCTTGTAATTTTAAATTTTTAAGCTTCAGTTCTTATTCTGCATAGTAAATTGTAGGAATGTAGATAGAAGACCACCCTAATTAATTTAGTGTTAGCATGGTGATATCCTCTGTGAATATTGTTTTTATTATTATATTATTGTTAATAATAATTGGACTTTCCAGTTGCCTGCTATCCACCCTTTGCATTCTATTGGAAATCATCTGCAACACAATAGCCCATTTCCAAGTTGCTGCATGCCTCAGTTTCAAAGTGAGTCCTGCGGTGCACAACTGTAATTGAAATGCGTTTTTTCATGCAAATCAGACTCATTTCCCTTCCAGTGGTTGAGCACTAAGCCTCACTTT
>NC_090870.1:18012763-18017763 GCF_036669935.1 Montipora foliosa | reverse complement strand
GCCCCTCCTTCGATCTCTTTATATATCCTTTGTATTGGTTCGAGTGTCATACAGGGATCCGTCGCGAGGCTTAAGATAACCCGAACCAAAACGAACCCATCCAAAACTGTCATCTCTACTTTTACATATAAAGACATTATGCATGTGACCGAGTAAACATTTGTTTAATATATCATTGTTCTAGATTACATTCAAAAAATTCGTATTTTATTCGTCAGAGCAATCTCTCATGTGATTCTCTAACAAATACCGAGGAAACATTCTGTGGCAAACGGGGCATTGCAATTCATTAACCGGTCGAACCAAACGCCTCGGGGCTGGGGTGTATCCGGTTCCGGTAGAGAAGTCTCATTGGGACATACTTGAGCTCGACAAGAACCGAGTGAAGACGATACTCGTCTTATCAATTCTCTGTATCGCCCATTCAGTTCTGTATGTTTGTCCATTTTGTGTTTTAGTCTTGCCTCCATTTCTTGTAGTTGATGCACAGTGTCTCTTTTTTCATCGCATTCCCTTTTAAAATCCCTCTCGTAAGTTATGAGAGCTTCTTGCATTAACTTATTTTCATCTCGCAATTCATCCAATTCCTTCTGTAAGACCTCACGTGCATTAATAACTTTGGAAAGACTCATACGCAAACCATTCACTTCTTCTTTGAAATTTTTTACCTCTGCATCGCGGTCCCTGATAATTTGTCCGATCTGATTTGTCTGCTCTTGTAGCTGTTCTTTTTCTTGTTGCAGGGCATTTCTCTCTTGTTTAGCTTGTTCGATTTCCACTGTCAGCGCATTCACTTTTTCAGCTTTGAGATCGTGTTGCTGTTCAACACATCTTTGCAAGACTCGGACCTGTTGGTGTAACCCAGCATCATCGCTTTCCATTCCCAAACCTTTCTTTTTCTCTATCCGTTTTTCCACATCTTCACCTCGAAGTGTTTTGCTATGGTCCTCGTCGTCGTCGACATCACCGTTATTGTTGTCCCAAACGCCACCATTTTGTTTTTCTTCCAATTCCTCGTTGTCGCTTTCTTCGTTAGAACCGTTGCTCTTTTCGTCCCAAACTTGACTCATGACCTCTCGCGCTGCCAGAGATTTCCCGATTACTGACTTTACCTCACGCACATAGACCATCTTTTCGCCCTCTGACGATTGCATTGTTCCTTTTAGAGTCTCGTTTTCGGTGACGATGGTTTCGCAAAATACTTGCTTGATGTCCAGCTTTCTCAATAGCTCTGTGACTTCGTGCACCAAACGTATATTTTGATGCTTTAAAACATCTACATTTTCGTCTTGAATATTATGCAACAGTTTCTCGAGTTCCTGTATCTTCTTCCTTTTTCCATCTCTATCATCCCTTAATTCCACGATGACGTCGTGCAGTTCGCAATTTTCTGTCGCCAAATCTATCACGCCCTCCGAATTTTTGGCTGTCATTTGCTGTATGACCCTTTTGAGCCTTGCATTTTCTTGGCTGAGACACACCAAGACCCTTTTTGACACTCCAGGCGTCACAATGGCTCCCTGAGGCTCCCATCAAACTCAACTGCGCGATTCTATTTTCGGCTCTAGCAAGACTCTCTTCCAGTCGTCGGTTTTGGGTCTCTAGAGACGCGACCTCTTGAATGGTGTCTTGTAATTGATTCACGAGACGTATGAATCCTTTGTTTCATTCACTCCATTGTTTGTGTTGTTCGTATAGATACACAATTGTCTTGTGTAAAAGATCGTTTTCTGATTTTGGAGAGGCAACTTCAGCAGCATATTTTTTGTCCATTTTTCGTGAATCTGATGAGATTCTTACCCAAAGGCTTCTTCAAACTTGATTGAGATCGAGAGATCGCACTGCTGTTTTTATACAGTCTTGCTTAGTTTTACGGGACATTCCCTTTTCGAGTTTTTATTCCCAGTTTTTGGGGAACGTTCTGAGTCATTGGTTACGCATGCAAGTGTTTTTTCCTATTTGAGGATGTGATCTCATTGGTATGACGTCAAACGATGACGTTCATTTTTCTCCCTTCTTCCGTTGTTTTTTTTAACCAAAAGATATTCCCTGTGGTATGACGTCATCATGCGGTAGTGATGATCTTTTTGCCCTTCTTCCACTGTTTTGTTTTTTTTAGGGTTCATTGATATGACGTCAAAGGGTCGCGACAATTTTTTTCCTTCTTTCTAGATTTAAACGCAAAAGCAACGGTGAAACATCTTAGAAAGAGTGAGGATAGATGCTTTCGTCTTTCCTTGCGAGTTCATCTCTATCTTGTAAACAGTACATTTGTTGCATACTATAGCCCGATTCGAAGTGCACTACGTGTCTTGCAAGTCTATATGTCAAGTCTGGGTTATTTCGAGATGAGATCTTGAGTGCAAGCACAATCTTTTCACCGCCTTCTGTTGTGTGCTCTTTCAAATGGGGAGGGGCAACCCTAGAGAATACAAACAAAGAAATTCACGAGTTACAAGGTCCACCCATGATCGTCACGCGTGACACTGATAGTATATTTACTGAATATTTTAGAAGGGATGGATAAAAGAAAGATGGAGACGGGGGTAATGGATCTAAGGGTTGTTACCATGTCAACGAAGATTCATCCGCGTATGTCACGCGTGACATCCATGGGTTATCGATGGGGAGGGGTACGACAGTATGAACTTTGAAGAGTGACAGTGTTTGGAAATATTTTTTCTTATGGGTCAAGGGGTAAAAAGACACCAATTGCTCAGCCAATAATAACCCTGGAACGTATCACGTGTTCTCGAAATATTACAAAAATGCGCTATCCACCAATAGGAAGCGTGATAGTTAGGGAAAAGATCCATCTAAGGGTAATAATAACAATCAGGAACGAAGGGAATATAATAATCATATTCCCTTCCTTCCCAATCATCATTATTTTATTTGGCTGTCAAGGAGGTAGTGCTTATATTGTTTAATAAATGAAGGAAAAGGTAAAGTTTTAATATTATAAGGTTATTTTCCCAAATTCTAGAGGCTGTCAGTGTAAATCTTGAAAGCCCATAATTGGTTTTGGACACTGGTCTGTATAAGTTCTCTCTTGGGGTGTTATCAGGGAAATGCTTAAGTTTATAGATAAAGGATGCCATCCTAATATTGAATACATTGTCAAGAGGGTGAATTTCGAGTAGTTTATATAGTAAATAGAAGTAGTTTCTCTTTGGGAAGCAAAAAATATGGACTGAATACATTTATTTTGTTTTCTTTTTACAGTTTCAAGTCGACTTTGGCTTGCAGTTCCCCAACTGGTCAAACCATATGAAATATAAGGGTAGATGAGGTTATAATAGAGTTGCCTAAGAGTACTAATAGCGAAGCTTGTTAAGTATGCCCAGATTCTTTGCTAATCGATTATTAACATGCTGTATGTGGGTATCCCATTTTAAAGTATCATCAATAAAAACTCCTAGATACTTAATATCACTTCTCTGTTGAATATCACAAGCTGTTGCGTTAATAGATGCCTTTTTCCTAGGTGATGCAATAATCATATAACTGGTCTTTCTAAAGTTGATAGATAGCTTATCACATTCATAAGCTCTTCGTTTATAGTTGATTCCAAGTCTTTAATATTTTTAGAGGAATAGAAAATATTTGTATCATCAGCAAAAATTCTAAACTTAAGTTTACACGATGAGTTAGGTAGGTCTTTTATATATAATAGGAAGAGTAACGGTCTAAGAGTTGAGCCTTGAGGGAACATGTAATAGGTTTCAAAGAGGATTCAACATTTCCAATTTTTACATATTGTTTACGTCCGCTAAGATAACTAGAAAACCATGAGAATGGGGTTCCACGTACACCATATTTAAATATTTTAGATGAAAGGATTTGGTGGTTAATAGTGTCAAAGGCCTTGGAGAAATCTAAGAAAATACCACATGTTAACATGTTGTGATCAAGAGCAGTTTTAAAATTGTCTATAGTTTCTAGAATTGCATGCTCGGTGGAGTGACCCTTTCTAAAGCCAAATTGACCTTCTGAGCGCTTAAGTTTCGCATGGAGTGTCACGTGACTTCCGATGTAAACAAACCCCCAAAGTTCGGACATTGGTTTCACCCACGTGTAGCACGTGTACGAACTTTGAGGCGATAATTTAAGTTTCCGTGGATATAGCCAGTTTTTTCCATGACCTGTAGTCTTAAACAATTTGAATATCGAATAGAACATCCGTTCTCACCCACTCACTGTACGTGGTAGAACCATGAGTCATATTTTGGTGAAAAAACACCCGAAAGTTCGGACCCTATTGTAACGTCCGTAAACAAAATGGTTACAACAAAAAGATGTGCTTATGGTACTTGTAGAAACGATTCTCGATACTCTCGGTCTTGGAAAATAAATTCAAATGGTGATCTAGTTAAATTTTTCCATTTTTCTGGTGCACATAGACAAAATGAGGGACAGCAAAGGTGGATTACTGCATGTCATCGCGGTGACACGTTCGTTTGTACGAAGGATAGTGATATTTGCAGTATACACTTTGTTGGTGAAAACCATCTGATGAACGGGAAAGAGAGAAGTAAGAAAATTTGTCTTGAACGATCTGGGGCGAAAACCCTATTGACCCTTCATCCACATACTGGTAAATCAATCTAGGAACACGAAGCTGCCGGGACCTTGTTAGAATAGGGCGTCAGTTGTAAGTGCAAGAGAGGCTGAAATCGAAGGCTTACAAGAAATGGAGGAGTAGATCATTGACCATTTTCCGGAACCATTACCTGAAGATGAACCAATCGACTCCCACGTTGACCGTGACACACAAACTGATAAAAAAATTTTCAGAGAATGCGGCACACAAGTAAGGCACCTTTTCAGTTTAATGCATTTTCCTAAATATTTGCACCTAAATCATTGATGCTTAATTTATGCTTAATACTGAGGTAACTGTGCTGATTTTTTAATGAACTATGTACTAGACTTCAGGCACTGACAAACTGATCAAGATGTTATTTATGATGAAAGTAATGGACCCACAGAAAACCTAC
>NC_090870.1:17980263-18000263 GCF_036669935.1 Montipora foliosa | reverse complement strand
TCCTAACCCAAACACATGGGCCGCTCATTACACTATCTTCACCACGAGCATTTAACAAATCCTCAAGAGCGTACATGGCAGCTGCAATATGCTTACAACCCCCATCTCGACTGCCTTTACCCTTACATCGTGCTTGGAGTACACTGCTGCGTTTCGCACCTCTGCCCTCGAGAATAAACCAGAGATCGTAATACTCCTTTCCTTCGTCTGTCTTTATCTTCATGAAAGGCTTAACTTTGGCTACGTAGACATGGACTCCCTCGTGTTTCAATGGAGCAGAAAGCAAGGATTCTACGTAACCGTTATTGAATAATCTATAGTCATCAAAGGACTTGTAAGCGGAGAGTCCCTGTTTATCGTAATCAGTAGAGTGGTAGATTAAATGGTAAAAAATATTGAACAACCCGAATGGTGGCGAAGAGTTGAAGTTGTTCATGGTCTTGAGGGAAAATGGATCATGAATGATTAATGTCACCACATCATTTGTTTTATCTTTTTCAAAGTTTGGGTCAAAAGGTAAACCCATTCTTTCGACTGCAGAAGCGATTTCCACGAGTGAAGGTTTTAATCCGCTTACCGAAACGCCGCGATTCTGCCACATGGTTCTGCCACATTAATGGCCTTGAAGTCGCTGTTGTTCTTCTGTACTGACATTTTCACCCTGATGATTTCCTATTCGATATTCGAATTTTGAAGACTGTATTGGGGTCAGACCTTTAGGGTGTTTTTTCGCCAAAATTAGTATTTGCGAATCGTGGTTCTACCATGTACAGTACGTGGGTAAGAACGGATGTTCTATTTGATATTCAAATTTTAAAGACTATAGGTCATGGAAAAAACCGGCTATATCCACAGAAACTTGAAGTATCGCCTCGAAGTTCGTACCCGTACTACACGTGGGTGAAACCAATGTCCGAACTTTGGGGTTTGTTTACAGTGCAACTCAGATATATCCAAACCAAAATATATGCGTAATACGCGTCAGCCCAATATGCGTATACGCGTATGCATATATGCACATACGCGTATGCATGTACGCACATACGCGTTTGCATGTACGCACATACGCGTATGCATGTATGCACATACACATATACAGTATATGCGCGTATGCCTCATTAGTATGTATGAGCTAACCTATTGTGTCCTCTCTTCTTAACAGGTCATTGTTGTTTTCAATGGCTTGACAGCTTGCCACAGAGTGAGAAAGAGTTTTCATTATTTTGAATACGCGTATACAGTGCACACGCATATGTCTTCAGACTAGACTTAGCAAAATCTTAGCTGAAAGTAACATTTTGCAATTAACTGACTGAATATTAATTACAAGGGAGATTATTTTGCCGTTAAATAAAAAAATTACTGTTTTTTGGGATACACGCTTCAACAATCCCAACTTCGTGGAGCAAATGGAACCGAGAGATAACATTTTTTTCGACACAAGTAAACACAACTTGGAAACACGTGCTGAAACACAAGTTTTCTTTGGAGAAAGTTAAAAATAACAAAATGTGAGCGGCGCACCGTGGAAACTTTGATAAACAATTCTTTCGTCAGGGAAAGAGTATTTTACCATTTGAATGGACGATTGGCATCAAATAGAACCAGAGATATCATTTTTTCGACAAGGTCTTGGGAACACCTCGCAAGCGACTTGCTGACGCATGCTGAAACACAGAACTTTACCGTGAAGTAAAAAATAAATAAAAGTGAGCAGCGCGCCATGAAAACTTTGATAAACAATTATTTGGCTAAAGAAAGAGCATTTTACCGTTTGAATGAACGATTTGTGTCAAATATAACTGGAGATATCATTTTTTCGACAAGGTCTTTGGAATGCTTTAGACAATAAACATGATCTCGCAAGCGACTTGCCGACTCGTGCCGAAACACAGAACTTTTCCTTGAAGTTCAAAAATAACTAAACGTGAGCAGTGAACCATAGAAACTTTGATAAACAATTATTTGGCTAAAAAAAGAGCATTTTACCGTTTGAATGAACGATTTGTGTCAAGTATAACTGGAGATATCATTTTTTCGACGAGGTCTTCGGAACGCTTTAGACAATAAACATCTTGCAAGGGAGTAGCCGACTCGTGCCGAAACACAGGACATAACAAAGAGACATATATGCGTGTATGTGCGCGTATAGACATGCGCGTACAATACGCGTATGCGTAGTTTGCATATATCTGAGCTGCACTGTACATCGGAAGTCACGTGACATTACACGCGAAACCTAAGCGCTCAGAAGGTCAATTGAAATTCGAATAAGATACTTTGTTTTTCAACAAAGGAAGCTAATTCATCATATACTAATTTTTCCAAAACTTTGCTAAAAGAAGAGATAATAGCTATCGGCCTGTAATTCCCAGGTTCACAAACGCTTCCATTTTTATAAACTCGGGTTATTCTTGAAATTTTGAATATATCTGGGACAACTCCTGTCTCAATAGATTCGTTATAAATTTTTGTAAATGGGGAGGCTAAAGAGCTTGCAGCCATTTTAATAAATTTATTAGGTATATTTATATAAGATTTATTTTCGTCCAGATTTGCAAATAGAGTAAAAACCTGAAGCTCAGACAATGGAGACATAACAAAAGAAGAAGAGGGGGAGTAATTTATATACTGAGTAGGACTTATAGTTGGATCATCATTTACTTTATTAGCAAGATTAGGGCCTACATTAACAAAATATGTGTTTAATTGCTCAGCAATATCAAGCGGTTTTGTGTAGGTCTTGTTGCCATGTACAATCCTAGTAGGCTGCAACTGGCCTTTAGTTTTCCTCTGAATAAGTTTACCTATAAGCTTCCAAGTAGATTTTAAATTGCCCTTATGTCGTGCAAATTGAGATTTCAAATATTCTTTTTTACTCTCACTAATAAGATGTGACAAAGTGTTGTATGTAGTAATTCTATTCAAATCATAGCTTAAAAAATGTGTACGGTACATCTTCTGATTTAAATTAATAGATTTAAGAATTCCTTTAGTGATCCATGGCTTATTCAGCCAGCTTGACTGGAGCATGTTTGTTAACCAGAAAGTGTATCAATCGGTATAAATTTCACTGTTATGGTGTCAAACAGTCAATTGACGGTTCGACATGGATTCTCGCGAAATCAACAGAACTTGCATCCTTATTGAAATGCATGGGTTTTTCATCGGAAAAAAGTTAGTCATCAGAAGTACATGATGCCTTTTAATTATCAGCAACTGGACATGGACGATCAGAAGTTAGCACACACTTGTAAGCGTCACATACACGGTCTTAAGTTTCACGCCCGAAAGGAAAAGACGCTCACTTCCAAGATCGTTTCGAGCAAGATGTCTTGGACCTTTACCAGTCGGCTAAGTCAGAAACATGTGACGTATTGGCCTACCGCAGTGGACAGCCAGAGAAAGAGTTGTTTAATAAATTGAACATACCAATCCTCGATCTTAATGAATTTGGTTACCCAAAGCTGGAGTTTCTGGAAACGATGGGATATCGGTTATCAAGTGGATGCAAGTATCATCTACAAGGGTCGCCAGACGTTAAGTGTGCATATGCAATATGTCGTGCTTTTCAAGAGTGGGTTACTGACACTCAAAAAAGACGAAAAGCTCGAAAAAGGTTGAATGAACTGACGTCATACCAGAGCTATAATTTTTTTTTGAGTACTTTAAAACAACATTTTTCTATATAATGACATAATGTCATCACCATTAAATTTTTGATATGAGTTTGTACCTCATTCTATATGACATAACTTAAAATTTGGTAGCCTCTTGGTGTAGGTTAAGTTGTTATCCATCGACATGGATCGTCTGTATAACGTGTGTATGGCCCTGGTCCTAAAGGGGTATTATATCGCCCAAAAATTTTATGTGCGAGAAGTAGGAACTGTCTCTTGGGATGGGAGTTCCAGTCATCAGAAGCATGTGATACCCTTTAAATTCGATAGCAAAAGGTCGCAAGAAATATGTCCACGGCTTCGACTTTGACACTCAACGGGAAATTTCTCTTGAAAAATGTTTTCACTTAGTTAATGATGAAGATCCCGTGTTACACGTCACGTAACAAACTTAGCATCTATTGTGTATTTTTCTGTATTTTCAAATATCTTCGATGGTAACCGTTTTTTCTGGCAGTTGCCTGAAGAGAGAGAAAGAAAGGAAGGAGAAATTTGTAATATTAGCTTTTGTAGGTGAAAAATAAAATGAAAATTCAATGCCTATGATAGAATTTATTTCTCCGACCCTCCAACTAAACGGCGGATGCGGGCTGAAGTCGTATGACGTGGTTTGTTGTTATCATGGATCTTGATCCCCAGTCGATCGCTGCTTTTATATCACTGACACTTTTGTCTAACGGGAAGAACCACAAAAAGAATATTTTTTATAGATACACCATCAAAGTAATCGTGGGGACTGCCGAGTACGATGACGACGGAAGGCTGATGCTAGCGGCATTGCGGAACTGGTAGACATGTTTCATGCGGCTTTCGGTGAACTTTTTGCCGAAGAATTGGAACGACGGAACGTGCTATTCTTTCTCACACTAGAAGACACACACGAGACGGAGTTGGATGGTGCAACATTTACATCAGGAGCATGGCGTAGTTATTCGTGAGCACAAGTGTCTTCTTTTATGCACCGCCTTTGGGAAATCATGCAAGAAAAGTTTGTCAGATGAATTCATCTTAACAGTGGAATACTTTGACCATGACCAAGACCGTGCGCTGGTAAAGTCAACTAAGAAGACCAAGCCAAAACACGCTAACAGGCGCAACAAAACGAAAAAAACATAGACTTAAATTGTCTGTCATGAGATCGAGGCGCCACAAAAGAAAATAAAATGATAAAGTCTTGCACTGCTTGTTCGTTACAGGGTTTCTAGGACAACTCTCTTGTGGCATATACAATGCCTGATAGCGGTATGATGATCTGTTGTGACTTCGCAGGATTTTGTAATATTTTTTCTCTTTTAAGATCATGTGCCAAGTGCTACCTCAAGCACCGAGCCATAAAACGTTTGCAAAGATTCTGTGTCTCCTCAGATCTCAGAGGTAACTGTATGATGGATAAACGGGTGGAAGTGTCTCGTTTAAGTTAAGCTGCCAAACTCGCTTTAGACCTACCAAACAAAACATATAACACTTTGAGCCATGACTCCCTTTAATACCGCTCATTTGAGTAAGAAACTAAAGAAATAATAGCGATGCCAAGACAACGCTCCAGCACATGAGTTATGCCAGAGAGTTTGCTATCATTGCTTGGAATGAAATGCATCCGAACGAAGTACTGCCGACAACCGAAGAACAACAGAGAGCTTCCCATTTAACACGGCAGATTGACCGAGAGGGGGAAATATATTGAAACCGTCGAGCTACGGCGATTGAATATGTTTGCGCCACTTGTGAAGTGTCTCACTCTCTTAATACAAATCCCTTTCACTGCAACAAATGTGGCGTTTGCAGAGAACACGGCGACGAATCCTTTCACTGTGACGAATTCGATACGTGTGTGAACAAAGCTCTCAAAGATACCCACGGCTGCAGAAAATCCTCAGGACACGACGCATGCGGGGTCTGCTTTGAAGACACCTTTAGCGGTTGTATAGTCTTGCCATGTTCCCACAAACTCCATGCGATATGTGCTAGGCAGTTGAATTCAAATGGAATGGACACATGCCCTGTTTCCCGCGCATGCTTCGATTTTCAGCTCAGTGATACTCAATTGTATTGGATCACGCCTAATGTCATTGTTCGTCAGTAACTTTACAACGTAATAAAATAAAAATCATCAACTCCACTTTGTTGTTGTTTCAAAAACTTTGGGGGGAAAGGAATCTGTTGTTTAGTAGACAAATACCCCTTTCTGAAACCTGCTTGGTGTAACTTCTGGAGCCTGACCCGAAATCTGTTCAGGGTCAAATGAGCAACGTTTAAATTTTGACGACGCAGTCGTCAACAAACAAACGTAATTCGTGTATGTGCTTTTTTTATCAAAAAAAACTCACATTTGTTACACAATCACTCTTGACGTGATTAAAAAAAGTTCTACATCAATGAAGATATTACCTTTTGCGATATATAAAATGCGACGTTTAAAACGGCCCTTAATTTAAACAAATTACAAAAACAACGATCTTTTAACCAGCAAAAACATTATCAACATTATCTCTACCACTGCACTACGCTAATTCTCGGTATACAATGCTACTTTCTTATGCACATGGATTATATGTTTTTTTACGATTACAATATGCTGATTTCGGGTATACAATCGGACTCTCTCGAACATATTCTTCACAATCCAAAAAATATAGTTCACTGGGTTAACGTTCTCTACGATTGGACTTTGGTCACGTTTATGTTTCTAGAAAGAAAAAAAAATGACACTATTCCAAAGCAAAAAAGTAATCGTTAAGCTTACATGTTCTCTACGAGAGAACTACGCTAATTGTAAGACAAAATATACCATCACGCTTACGTGATGACCAGACTACAATACTTGTAAAGGAAAAAAAAAATCATCCCACTTAGGTTTCTACAAAAGAACTACACTCATTTCAAAGGAAAAAGCAATCATCAATTCTCTGCGTAAAAACTACACTAATCTAAGACAAAAAATCATCGCGCTTACGTTAAGGCTATATAATAATTGTAAAACAAACAATAATACACCTTGCTCCGGAAAGGTTGCCATTTTGAAAGTTAACATGTTCTCTACAGATTTTTTAGAAAAGAATAAACCATCGCACTTCTTTTTATGACTGTACTACGATACTTGTAAAGGAAAAAAAAAAGATTGCCTTGCTTACATTTCTACAAAAACAAAGCACTACACTTATTTGAAAGCAAAAATAACAACCGAACTTACATCCTGATTCGAGTGAACCAGTTCGACAAATTAACAGTCTTATGAAATAAAAAGAGGTACAAGAAAGACAACCAACATCACGGATACCAAAAGACCACCATGGCCATTGGCCCTGGGGTTAGTTTCGTACATAGTAACCATGGTGCCCCTCGCGTAGCTCTCCACTTGGGTACAATTTGTTCCTGGTACGATTACAATGTCGTATAGAATACGACTCCTCGCTTTGAAGTCTTGTCTGTTGACATCCTTTAGTGGTTGGCATATGTCCCTTCTTCCCTATCGTAAGAGACTGTCGTTTTAGAGGAAACGACATGTTGATCGACGTCTTTTATCAGGGCCCTCTTTATAGAATTTCTTCCCAAACGCAAAGTTTCATTAGAATTCAACATTTGTTCCTTTTCGGTAATGACTCTGATGGCTCGTTGCTCCAGTATGCTTAGAAAAGAGCGGTACATCGGATAGCCATTACTGTACACCGGAGCCTTGTTCAGGATATACCTAGCTTGCAAGTAACCTTGAACAAAGTTTATCAGGGTATTTAATTAAGAGCCATATATAGTTTGACTGCGGATGACCGGAGAACCAAGGGTCCTGGATTTTTTTGCCGTGTACTTTGAGACTCCACGCGACAAGGAGCTCGAACCTTTCCAACTGGAGTGGCCGGTACGAGAACGCGATTCGACTCGGGTTCTGCCTGTGCTAGTTCCACCTCTTGAACCTCCAACACCTCTGGTAGCCTCTGAAAATGCCACCACTAAGAGAGCGAGAAAAACCAGAAGGGAGACAGTAAATAACCTCATCGTAATCAGAAGGTTCAGAGTTCTGGAACGGGCTTCACACCTGTATTGTTACGACGTTAAAACAGTCGATTATCTAGGACACTGAACGTTGTAAATACTCCAATTTCTCACGGTTCATCGTGTCTCCAGTAGATAGAGACAGGAGCGAGCAGGCAAGAATGTTCCTCACAAATAAACGACACATGTCTGAAGTTGGTAGTGGCTCGTTACATTTTGATTAGTGTGACCCATTTGTCTAGGGGATCGATGCAGGAGCGACTAAGCACAACAATTTGAACCAAGACAAATGCCGATCTTTTTATTTTTAGTCAATACAGATTATCCAGTCCTGGATGCACGCCTTTGGACTTTTTGTCTACACCACTTTATGAATGCATAACATTCGTCCGTAGCACAGTGAATCTCTTTTCCCACCGTGTGCTGTCCACACGTCTTCATCTGATCTTACCCAGTTTCTATCAACTCCTTGTACTTGGGGCATCCGTAATCTTCCAGATTTATGGCAGGGATACCCAAAGATTCAAATAGATCTCTCTCGAAGAGACTGCCTTTGTGCTAGACACAATCCCATTCTTTGCTCTCTGATTGCAAATATATGGTCTGCACTATGCCCAAGAGGCATTCCAAACCGAATGGAGATTCTTTTGGTCTGTCTTCAAAAGATAGTCCGATTACTTGTTTGGCCACGTAATTGACATTCTTTTTATCACCGTCCTTCAAATTGCGAAAACGACAAGGCATCTTAAATTTAACGCTACTGCATTCGTTTCTTCGGATTGCCCATCCGAGCTTGCGACAGTGAAATCGTCCGTCGATCATGAAACTGTCTTGGTCTATAGTCATGCACACCCTGCCGAGAACCTTTGGGTCCTTGTCTTTGATCTTTGCTGCACGCTCCTCGTGTAACCGAAGACCATTGTTAGCAAAGACGGGCAACCCCCATTCTTCCTTGAGACAAATGAAACATCGGTCTCTCTCGAGTCTAGCGACACAATCCTCGTGAAATACGAGGCCGTTGTCGTTAAAAATCAGTCTCTCCCACTCCTCTTTCAAACAAATACAACACCGATCTGAGGCCATCGTGGACAAAGTTGAACAAGAAACTGGGTATCAAAGAGGCTAGCCAAGCTATATGTCTCCGGGTGATGTCGATTCTTCTCGTTTAAGTTTGTCGAACTTGCGTGAGGCCTTTCGTCTGTCGGGGCTCTTTTTATTGCTGAGGGGAAGGGGGAACAGCAGAAACAGGCTCTTTCCACAACATTTCCAAGCATTTATAACAGGTTAAATACACTTTTCATAAGCTAGGTGTGTTTTCGCGCCTCATTTTCGTAAGTGTCCCAAGACGTTTTGACCAGGGTTGTCTGAAAATGGGTTTGTTATAAAAAAACAGAATTATATCATTTTCCGTGTTTTCACACAGTTCCTTTTTTCATACAGCTGCCTAGAAGTCCAAGTCTGCACTGTGGATCGCTAAAATTCCGTGTCCTTTAGAAAAATGTACGGTACAAGAAGTACAGGCATGTATGTGTAATGGTTTACGGATCTATTAGTATAGGGAGATAACTGGAAAGTCAGCTTTCGTTTTATTTTCTGACTTGAAACAATGTGGTACAATAAAGGGCAAGATGTTGTTTGTTCGTTATGGCCATATTCAAAAGCAGGGAAAGTCACATGAGCAATCGGCATGTTCTGAATGGTCAAGTGATGTCTTCGAAAATTTGAATTCAAATTAAACGATGTTTTTACGGGAACCCAACAGCTTAGAGAGTTCAGTTCAGTAACCACTTGTTTATCAACTGAATATTGTTAAAAATATAATGTGCTTATTAATTAGTGTGCGTCATAGAGCACTAATTGTGTAAGGAATCAATCTTTCTCAGCTGCAGTAAAAATAAACACTTGAACCCAGTCAGTCTGATTTCTTTCCCAAAACTGGTGCCGAGACCCAACTTGAAACATGCCTAAAGAACTAACTGAGAGGAATGAGAAGAGCATATAAAGGTCACGTAACACAGGATATAAACAAGGCCGAACGTCTTATGAGCGCTGAAGATGACGAATCAGCAGAGCTAACAGCGATCTTCGAGCGTATCTCCTGAAGAGAAAACGAAATCACAGCTCTAGACTCAAGTATCGTACACTTGCTAGAATCAGAAGACGAAATAGCAAGAGATGTGGAAGAAACGCTTACGCTCCAGGACAAAGTATCAGTGATCTAGACAAGGATTACAAAATACATCCAAAACAAGAATCCACCGGTAAGATCAAGCCAACATGCATCGCATACTCCATCAACCAGCAAAAAGCACGTCAATTTACCCAAAATGACACTCAAAACCTTTCACGGGGACCCTCTTGAATGGCAAACGTTCTGGGATAGTTTTAGCGCCACAGTTCATGAAAACAATGATGTCGGACAATTACATTAAAGCAACAGAACTTCTAAAAGAACGTTTTGGGCAAAAGCAAGTTCTAATAAACGCACACATGGAATCGCTTATAAATGTCGCTTCACCAATGAATAACACAACTAATCTAAGAGAATTTTATGATACATGTGAATCCAATATACGTGGTCTAGAAGCACTAGATGTAAAGGCGGACTCCTACGAATTCCAATTCTATTGAAGAAAATACCGGAAGAATTAACACGCCTCATCTTCAGAGCTAACCCATCTGCGGACAAATGTCTGACCGAACTAAGAACGGAACTATGGAAGGAAATAGAAACGTGCGAAAGAAGTCATACAGCAGCAACAAGCGAAAGAGCTTTATCAGAGGACAAGGTTCTAGTCCCAACAACAGGCACCTTTCTTACCACCACGGACCAAGGCGCCTGCAAAGTCAACTACCAAACCAAAGGAAAAAAATGCTTATATTGCAACGGCTCACACAGATCTGAAAAATGTGACAAAGTAAAAACCGTTGAGGAAAGGCTTGCATTCTTGCAACAACATAAAAGAAGGTGACCACAAACCAGTTCACTCAGGCACAACTTATGCAGTCCTGGCCAAGGACCACATTCTGATGCAGTCAGCAATTGTTAGATTAAAAGGAAATACTGCACAGCTCACAGTTCGAGCCATGTTCGATACAGGATCACAAAGAACATTTATAACCAAAAACTTAAAAGAGAAACTCGAGTTGAAAACATAAATCTCACAACATTCGGTTCCTCTAACAGCGTCAAAAAATCGCTAGATGTCGTCAGGATACACGTTCTGACAGATAAAAAACAGATACAGTTCAATGCACTAGTAACACAAACTATCTGTCCCCCATTCCCGTCACAATTGGCCGCGTCAAATTACCGTCTGAGTTACAGGGATTGCATCTTGCCGACCCGCTGAATTCCAAGAATGATCTAAACGTCGATATTCTCATCGGCAACGACAACTTCGCAAAATTAATCACAGGAAACATGAAAAAATCTGAGGATGGCTGTTTGATCGCCACAGAAAGCAAAATGGGATGGCTAATATCCAGCCCTATCCCGAAAGAATTTGAAAGCGATCATACAAACGCAATGCTATTGCTCGAAATACACCAAGATGAAGGAGAAAAACTAGACGAGATTTTAGCTAAGTTCTGGGAGATAAGCTTGGTTCCCAAAACCAATAAAGATAACGGTAATGCCGTCCACGCAAAGTCTCACAAATCTATACAATTTAACAAGGACTCTGGCAGGTATACAGTAACGCTCCCATGGGGGGCACTGCAGAGGATCTACCGTCCAACTTTGCACTCTCAAAGAAGATATTAGTTAACCTTAAATACAGTCTAAACAAACGAGATCCAGAACTAATCAGAAAATATGACGAGCAACTGCAAAGCCAAGTGAAACAAGGATTTATCAAAGTCGTAAACGACCCATCAATACACTCAGGAAAATTGCACTATATACCACATTTCCCCATATGCAAGGGAACGAGTACCCCTCAACAGGCGATAGAGTACTACATATCGTCAACACAATACTTCAAAGAGGCTGGTATGAATCACAGACAATGGACCAGCAATGACGACACCATAAACAAGATAGCATCCCAAGACGGAGCGTGTGCAGAAGCCGTTACCAAGGTCTTGGGACTGGTCTGGAATTCTAATACTGACACATTATGACTATCGCTAGATAAGCTAATTGAAGAAATCCACGCGCTACAATCCACAACCAAACGTTCCGTATTAAGTCTATCTTCTAAACTGTTTGATCCACTCGGTTTTGTTGAACCAGTTTCAGCAAAAGGTAAAATGATGATGCAAGAACTATGGAAGATGTAAATACCATGGGATACGGAACTCCCACAAAACTACAGAGAAAAATGGTTAAAATGGCTAAGTGAAATCAAAGAACTCACTTCCCTACCAATTCCTAGACAATACCTCAGTAACGATAACGAAAAGGCACAACTCCACATCTTCTGCGACAGCAGTCAGCTAGCGTACGGAGCAGTAGCTTACCTCAGAGGAACAACAACCAACACCTGGAGCTTTGTCATGTCAAAAAGCAAGGTAGCCCCTCTCAAACAACACACTCTGCCCAGACTAGAATTGCTTGCTGCCTTGCTGGGAGCTGAACTATGGGAATTTCTATCACAGACCTTACAACCCAGGCTGATAATAACAGAATACTACATGTGGAGTGATTCTCAAATCGTATTAGCATGGATAAAATCCTCCAAACACCTTCAACAACAATTTATTCAGACTCGAGTCGCGAAGATTAAAGACCAGTAGTTCCCATTGGGAATATTTCCCTACAGCTTCTAATCCAGCGGACCTATTGACCAGAGGAATGGACAGTCGAACATTTCTCTCTAAAACGACAAGTTGGTTTAAGGGTCCTTCATGGTTACCCAAAGAAAAAACGGAGTGGCCAGAGTTACAACACAAAAAGATACAAGAACAAGAACATGAAGCAACCGAAAGTGCGCAAACAATTTCCTATCTCACGACAACAGCCAAGAGTTCAAATCTCCTAAATGTAATCGACATTGCTAAATATGGTACACTAACTAAAGCAATACGAGTTACAGCTACTGTCATGAAATTCATCAGTCGACTAAGAAAGGGACCTGAACTCAAAACTCAGATTACAAGCTCAGACATGAAAAAAGCACCAGCTGCATTGATACGAGCTGTTCAACAATCTGCGTATAGCGGGATTATAACCCAACTTCAGACAAACAGAATGACGAGCCTTTCACTTTTAGTCAGTCAGCTTGGTCTCTACATAGACGAACAAAAATTGTTGCGTTGTTGCGGTCGACTCAAATACGCGCCACTACAAGACAATACCAAATACCTGATTCTCATACCGAATGACACATACTTAGCTGAACTCATCATAAGAGCAACCCACTTGATGCTCATGCGTGCTGGAGTCCGTGAAACACTTACCCAGTTACGGCAGACCTATTGGATCCTGAAAGGACGACAGCTGGTGAAACGAATCTTACATCAATGTGTGACATGCAAAAAAGCAGAGGGAAGACCTTTTCGATCGGTCAACTTTCCACCACTACCACAGCCAAGGGTCATTGGATCCCAACCTTTTCAAGTGACAGGAGTTGATTATGCAGGCCGCTTGTATGTCTGCAACAATAAAACAGAAACCTCTAAATGTTATGTTTCTCTATTCACATGTGCAGCCATTCAAGCTGTACATCTGGAACTCGTAGAAGACAATACCGCGAACGCATTTCTTAAACCATTCACAGGATTTATGAGTAGAAGAGGAGTACCAGAGTGTATCATCTCCGACAACACCAAAACATTCCAAGCAAGTTCAAAAGTACTACAACCTCTAAAAACTCAAATACTTAGGAAGCAGAGTGTCAGAAATTCCTTGCAAACCACGTTATAAAATGGCAATTTATCACGGAAAGAGCGCCGTGGTGGGGAGGGTTTTATGAAAGAATGATTGGATTGATGAAGCGAAGACTAAAGAAAACGATCGGAAGAGCCTCCCTAAATGCAGTAGAGCTTGCGACAATGCTTACTGAAATCGAAGCAACACTGAACAGCCGACCTCTTACATACACCTATGGTGATATCGATGATGGTCCACCCCTGACGCCATCACACTTTTTATGTGGTCACAGATTGTTGGCACTTTCCCTGCCCAGAATCAACAGAGGAAGATCCTGAATACCTGCCAAACGATTTGATGCCAAATGAATTTACAAAGAAATTCAGATATCACCAACGGCTAATGCAGATGTTCTGGAGGCAGTGCAGAAACGAATACCTTACTAGCCTTCGTGAACATCATTGGACGAGGAGAGCGAGTTATAACCAAAAAATCAAAGTTGGAGACGTGGTCTTGATACATGATGACACGTCATGCAATCAGTGGAGGCTTGGTTCCATCATAAAAATACATCGTGCAAAAGATGATCTGATAAGAGCAGTGTCATTGCGTGTGAGCAATGGCAGAGAATTGTCAAGACCAATTGAAAAGTTATATCCACTAGAGATTCACATTCAGATGAAAAGAAAGAGTTGACTAAGCAGACATCACTCAACAAAGAGCATGAAATTTGTCTCGATAAGCAAACCCGTCCTAAGCGAGCAGCAGCGCAAGTTGCAGCTCAGAAAATCAAGAACCTGTCCCATTAATGTTTCCTAAAAGCCGTATCTATTTTCTTGTAAGATATCTATGACAGTCATCTCATCTCGGCCGCCTGGGAGGGTGTTAAAAATATAATGTGCTTATTTATTTGCGTGCGTCATAGAGCACTAATTGTGTAAGGAATCAATCTTTCTCAGCTGCAGTAAAAATGAACACTTGAACCCAGTCAGTCTGATTTCTTTCCCAAAAAATATGGCATTGTTGGATCCTTCAAGGCAAAGAATAGTATATCTAATTACGTATAGTCGTGCAGATACCACCAAGTTTCCAAGTAAAGAGAGTTTCTCGTCAGCTATTGTAGAAGCCTGGCAGCATTTTTGCATTAGAGTAATACAGTGGGTTACTTGCATCGAGGCACATAACAACAACAATGAGTGTACGAGTGGAGACGAGATGAATCTATATCATTACCATATGGCCTTAAAATTAGCAAAGCGCGGGAGATGGCTTCAAGTACAAAACTACTTGGACGAGAAATTTGGAGTTCAAGTGAATTTTAGTCACAACCATAATTCGTACTACACAGCCTACTGGTATGTCACCAAGGAAGATCGTGAAGCGTTACACTCCTCTGGACATCCTGACCTTACTGATGCGGTTCTACGGACTGAAGCTGCGATAACTTCTCGGAAAAGAAAGGCAAAAGACAAGAGTAAAGGCCAGGGTAAAAAATGAAGTCAAAGATCGGAGCGTCTCAGTGTTTACAATGTCTGTCAGATAGTTCAACACAAGGGTATAACGTCACGGCTGGAACTCGTTTGCTTGGCTGTTGAACAAAATGGAGAGGGTAAAAGTTCTCTGTCACAGTTTATCGCAAACCCGGGAAATAAAGCAGTAGAGGAAGCTATCGAGTTAGCGAAAGAATTTGCCGAAGCCGAGGCGAAGTGTCTCCGGGCTAAGAAGACCAGGATCGAGTTATTACAAGAACAAACTACAGGCGAATGTGTCCATGGTTGTGGGGGGAGGTGGTTAGAAGCAGCTCACCAATTATTGCAAAGGCACAATATTACAAAAGAAGATTTTTGTACCGCAATTTACACCGCTTTGAGTAAGGGAAGAGGAAAGTACAGATATATCTTTATTTATGGCGACACAAATTGCGGCAAATCATTTATTTTAGCTCCGTTGAAGGTCATTTATAAGACCTTTTGTAACCCCGCCACTGGTTCATTTGCTTGGCTAGGAGCAGAGGACGCGGAGGTAATTTTCCTCAATGACTTCCGCTGGCATCCCAAAATTATTGCCTGGGCTGACTTTCTACAGGCCCTGGAAGGTGACACAGTGCACTTGCCCACCCCGAAAAACGTATGTAGCTGAGATTTGCAATTAAATGTAGACACCCCATTTTTCGCCACCTCTGATGCTCCTTTGGTTTTAATTAAAGCGGGAGCAATTGACAGCACTAACACTCGTATGATGAATGTGAGGTGGAGATTCTACCACTTTTGGAACCAAATACCACCAGAGGAACAGCAGGAGTTAATTCCATGTGGTCGCTGCTTTGCTAAATTTATTTTGGACAACGCATGCAACGATGCGTTGCTATAGAGACACTGAGACATTTCTCAGTAATGATCAGTAACATTTCTCCTTAGAGAAAAGTGGTTTTTGAAGGTATTGTCAATTTGTTATCGCTATTTTAGTGCTAAGAAAGTCTCTGTTATGACCTTGTGATAAAACGGGTATTTGTTCTCCCATTCCTGCAGATATGTGAAAAAAATCGACATTTCTCACCTTGAAATAAAAAAAAAAACGAAAACTTTAATTAATCTTTGATAGTCGTTTCAGTGAGAAATGTTCACAAGAAACGAGGGGAAAAGAAAATTAAGACATTGACAAGCCACACAAGAGTTTATTTTCAAGAAATATAGCTCTCTGTGAATTACAATTCAAACAAAACGGCCTCGTAGACAAGTGAGAAATAAGGTGAGAACTGTTCAACGTATCCGTCACGCAGTGCCCTTTCCTAAAATAACCTTTCAGAGCAATTTTACAGTCATCACAGGTTCTTGAAATGGAACAAAGTTGCCCTTGACGTTGAGTAAAAACTTCTTAAGTCATGGAAAATGTAATAGATAGTGTGGACCGCTGTATCGAAGCACTCCAGTCAATATTTTGTTTTGTGACCTTTGGACGCCAGTACAGCTCCAATTCTGCGAGTTGTACTTAAAATTAGTTTATCGATTTCCTTGATAGGAAAATTATCAAAGGCTCTCAAAACCCGTGCGGTGACCTGTTCAAATGACTCCTTTGTAATATTCTGTGTTATAGCTTCTTCATCTAAGTGACATTTGATTTGGTTGAATAAATTTTCTATGCAATGGATATCTGCGCAGCGAGGAGGAAGTTTAAGTAACTCTGCCTCAATTTCCTCTAGGGCCTCCTTTGCACGCTTGCCTGTCTGGCTAGGGTCGTTATCCATGACAAAGAGTCATCCTGCGTTTCTTTTCGGCCCTGCCCGACCAAACGCTATATTGAAATGGCTCTTAATTAACTGAGCGAAGAAACTTCCGTGCATTTTTTCATAGGGTACTGTTAGTATTACCCCTTTTCCATAAGCAATGGCTACGAGCACGTGCAAACGTCTAGCGCCAGGCAGCGTCATTTTGCGAGCGAATCATACGTGCAACTTGCGGCCATTTTCACTAAGAAGGCCCTTTTTCCTCGCTTGCAAATATGAGTAACCACTTTCATTTAAATAACGAGAAAATGTTCTCCTACTTGCCATTTCGAAATTAAGCCCACTTTGCTCCACTATGCTTTTAACTGTAATGTTTCTACAGTTTCTTGCCCTTAAAACTCCTTTAGCGCCTGGACAAGTTTTCGCACACTACATTGACTTACTTTCCGTGGTCTCCCGCCTTTGTTACTTGACTTTGATGCGTCCTTATTTGGCGGAGGATTGTCGCTGCAAATTCTAGCAGCAGAAGACTTGGAAATCCCACATTCTCTTGCTATTTCACGGTACGATGCCTTCCTGTACTTTCGTAAAAACAACGCTAAAGATGTTTGCACACTTGTTATTTTCTGGTCGCAAACCATCCCGAATTAAGCTACCAAGCAACTTCTGATGACTGTTTAAAAGTACATGACTTGTTATACAGAAAAGGTTGAGATGCAGGCATTCCCAGTCACGAATTTTGTACACTTTTGACAGTGAAAGGAAACTCCCCATGCATGAAAATGAGTACGTCACAGATTCGTGATAAGCATTCGAGTCTGTTCTTCTATGTGCCTCGGGTCACGAAGTGAATAACAATTACTTAGTAATACCTGGCAACCTTTTTTTTTGAACTTACTATACTTACGAATCCACAACTTTTATCTACGTTTGTTAACGTTTAAAAGACTTTTTCCAATAGAAGGGGTTTTCAGACAACCCTGGTCAATACTCTTGGGACATTAACGCAACAGCTGGTGAAAATGACGCATTTTCTCTTCCCCCGTCCCCCCTGGTTTAGTGTTGACGTTATGGCTTCAAATCTTTTTCAACACAATCAACATTGCTGAGGGGAAGGGGGGACAGCAGAAACAGGCTCTTTCCACAACATTTTCAACCATTTATAACAGGTTAAATACACTTTTCATAAGCAAGGTGTGTTTTCGCGCCTCATTTTCGTAAGTGTCCCAAGACGTTTTGACCAGGGTTGTAGCAGGAAGAGAAACGCGAGTCAGGAACTAGGGATACACTGAGTGAATAGCTCGTACGAAGACCGGATGGACATTTTCAAGAGGGCATTGAGTCAGTTTATTCACTGATGGGATCATCGAGGATGTAATCTGTTGTTTAGTAGTGAGTAGTTAAACTCGGTCACAACCCATTGCTCTTCATCGTGCAGACATAAAAGGCGAGAATGAGAATAAATGAAGAATTGTCAATTTGTCATTGCAACCATTTTTTATTGGGTCTTACTCATTACAAGTTTCAATGTCCTATCGATGGAGCTGCTTCATCCGTGCGTGCCAGCTATGTTCGTTTTTTCCTGGTAGGTGAGCTAGTCTTTAGATAGATGCAAGTTCATCTATCTACCTCGCCTTTGTATTCGTCATCTACTCCCTCGCTGTCTTCTACCATAACTTCCTGCTCTGTCTTGTACATATTTAATAGATCGTATGTCTCCACTGACCCCTCCACGTCCAGGTAATCAGATTATAATCAGATCTAAAGTCATGAGGTCATCGTTTTCATCTATACTCCAAACCAAGTCAATATTGATGTATTGGCTGTCCCCCTTAAACGGGGGTCCTGGGCAAACGTAGTCCATTAATCCCTGGGACATTTATATGCGACCGTCGTTGCCTCCTCCTAAGACCTCTCTGATGTTGTACACCACTTTGTTTCAAATAGTATTAAGTACCATGTTAAGATTGTTTCTTTTCACGCTCTTAGGGCCAATTCTTTGAACGATAAGATTATGCGTTCATAAAGTAGTCTTTATATAGAGGAGAGCGATTTATTGTAATTTCACATTGTCTCATACAAGGCGTTGCAATCGTGGTACCAAGACTGTTTTCTGAGAGCCTTGGGTTTTTCATACGTTAGGGCTCAGATGTTAGTGAGTACGACAGAATGGGCACCCAACAACAAATGTAGAGCCAGAAATGTCCAACACGCGTATGGAAGTCAGAAAAGTGCCAGGTATATGGCCTCTAGTTAACTAAATACAGTCAGTTAAACGCGTACACTTCATATAAATGACATTCACTTTTATTTCCTCTGATAATACACATTCGGTACAGTAGATATTCTACTGATAAATATGAGCTTTTAATTTTCGTATGATAAGAGCTCGCATGAAGCAAATGGATGAGCTTTTTAAGAAGAGAGAAAAAGAACACATGGAAACTATAGCGGCCATGCAGAAATGCATCGAGGAGCTTGAAGGTACAATGAAACCACTTCCAATAGGAGTCTCAAGAACTTCACCAAACGTCAACTCGGTTAGAAAGGGGAGGGAAAGTCACAAGAACCTTAGCCTCAGTTATTTTTTTAACGTCACCAAGTATCAACTTATCAAATCGGTTAGAAAGGGAAGGGAAAAATAGCTTCCCAATAGTGCAATTGTGTTCAGGCACGTGGTTTTCAACGGTCCCGCTAATCGAGAGTATTTCTATACTCTGATTTCTATACGTTTTTAGAGCTGTTGAAAATCACTAATGCATTTAAATTTGCGAGTGTTATGCGTTGAACGAACCTATTACGAGGAATTAGCTGGTTGACTTCAACAAATGGAGAAAGGTCTTCTTCAGTGACTCTTCTTATTTATAAGGTTTATTGGACGTGTACGAAGTCAGCTCACTACTGCTTTACACTCAATTCTGTGCTAAACTAGATAGCGCCCATATTTATACTGGCTGGACAATCACCTACTCAATGCAAATCTTATGCAAGCCTTCTGTGATTGGGTACAAGGAGCTTATTTGCATCCATGGCTTCGATGTATTAGCCGAGCCTAAAACGTTTTTCTAGTGAAAGATGACCATGAAGCTTGGTTGTCCAGTCAATACAAAACAGGGATACCAATATAAAAATTAAAAGTTTAGACTTATACAGTACGGCTTGACAAAAAATAATCTGAAAATACTAAAAGTTGTTGTTTAAAAATTGTAAAAGTTGTCGATGAGTTGAAGGTGTTATCCTTCTTTATCGAAAATAATTGGTTAAACTTTTTCATAAAGTAAATGAGTACGTGGTG
>NC_090870.1:17954142-17974753 GCF_036669935.1 Montipora foliosa | reverse complement strand
AAAAGAACTACACTCATTTCAAAGAAAAAAGCAATCATCAATTCTCTGCGGAAAAACTACACTAATCTAAGACAAAAAAATCATCGCGCTTACGTAAGGCTATTATAATAATTGTAAAACAAACAATAATACACCTTGCTCCGGAAGGGTTTGCCATTTTGAAAGTTAACATGTTCTCTACAGATTTTTAGAAAAGAATAACACCAATTTCATCGCAACTTCTTTTATGACTGTACTACGATACTTGTTAAAAGGAAAAAAAAAAAAAAGATTTGCCTTGCTTACATTTCTACAAAAACAAAGCACTACACTTATGTTGAAAGCAAAAAAGAAACAACCCGAACTTACATCCTGATTCGAGTGAAACCAGTTCGACAAATTAACAGTCGTATGAAATAAAAAGAGGTACAAGAAAGACAACCAACATCACGGATACCAAAAGTACCACACATTGGCCCATTCGGCCTGGGGTAGGTTCGTACCATAGTAACCATGGTGCCCTTGCCGTAAAGCTCTCCAACTTGGGTACAATTTGTTCCTGCGTACGATTACAAATGTCGTAATAGAATACGACTCCTCGCTTTGAAGTCTTGTTCTGTTGACTATCCTTTAGTGGTTTGCATATGTCCCTTCTTCCCTATCGTAAGAGATCTGTCGTTGTAGAGGAAACGAACAATGTTGATCGACGTCTTTTTTATCAGGGCCCTCTTTATAGAAATTCTTCCCAAACCACAAAGTTTCATTAGAATTCAATCATTGTGTTCCTTTTCTGCGTAATGACTCTGATGGCTCTGTTTGCTCCGGTATGCTTAGGAGGAAAGAGCGGTACACTCAGATAGCCATTACTGTTACACCGGGAGCCTTGTTCAGGATATACGCAGCTTGCAAGTAAACCTTGAACCAAAAGTTCATCAGGGTATGTAATTAAGAGCCATATACTGAGTTTGACCTGCGGATGACCGGAGAACCAAGGTGTCCTGGATTTTTATTGCCGTGTATCTTTTGAGACTCCACGCAACAAGGAGCTCGGAACCTTTCCAAACTGGAGTGGCCGGTTACGATGAACGCGATTCGACTAGGGTTCTGCCTCTGCTAGTTACACCTCTTGAACCTCAACCGCCTCTGGTAGCCTCTGAAAATGCCACCACTAAGAGAGCGAGAAAAACCAGAAGGGAGACAGTAAATAACCTCATCGTAATCAGAAGGTTCAGAGTTCTGGAACGGGCTTCACACCTGTATTGTTACGACGTTAAAACAGTCGATTATCTAGGACACTGAACGTTGTAAATATTCCAATTTCTCACGGTTCATCGTGTCTCCAGTAGATAGAGACAGGAGCGAGCAGGCAAGAATGTTTCTCACAAATAAACGATACATGTCTGAAGTTGGTAGTGGCTCGGTACATTTTGATTAGTGTGACCCATTTGTCTAGGGGATCGATGCAGGAGCGACTAAGCACAACAATTTGAACCAAGACAAATGCCGATCTTTTTATTTTTATGTCAATACAGATTATCCAGTCCTGGATGCACGCCTTTGGACTTTTTGTCTACACCACTTTATGAATGCATAACATTCGTCCGTAGCACAGTGAATCTCTTTTCCCACCGTGTGCTGTCCACACGTCTTCATCTGATCTTACCCAGTTTCTATCAACTCCTTGTACTTGGGGCATTCCGTAATCTTCCAGATTTATGGCAGGGATACCCAAAGATTCAAATAGATCTCTCTCGAAGAGACTGCCTTTGTGCTAGACACAATCCCATTCTTTGCTCTCTGATTGCAAATATATGGTCTGCACTATGCCCAAGAGGCATTCCAAACCGAATGGAGATCTTTTGGTCTGTCTTCAAAAGATAGTCCGATTACGTGTTTGGCCACGTAATTGACATTCTTTTTATCACCGTCCTTCAAATTGCGAAAACGACAAGGCATCTTAAATTTAACGTTCCTGCATTCGTTTTCTTCGGATTGCCCATCCAAGCTTGCGACAGTGAAATCGTCCGTCGATCATGAAACTGTCTTGGTCTATAGTCACACACACCCTGCCGAGAACCTTTGGGTCCTTGTCTTCGATCTTGCTGCACGCTCCTCGTGTAACCGAAGACCATTGTTAGCAAAGACAGGCAACCCCCATTCTTCCTTGAGACAAATGAAACATCGGTCTCTCTCGAGTCTAGCGACACAATCCTCCTGAAATACGAGGCCGTTGTCGTTAAAAATCAGTCTCTCCCACTCCTCTTTCAACAAATACAACACCGATCTGAGGCCATGGTGAACAAAGTTGAACAAGAAACTGGGTATCAAAGAGGCTAGCCAAGCTATATGTCTCCGGGTGATGTCGATTCTTCTCGTTTGAGTTTGTCGAACTTGCGTGAGGCCTTTCGTCTGTCGGGGCTCTTTTTATTGCTGAGGGGAAGGGGGGACAGCAGAAACAGGCTCTTTCCACAACATTTCCAAGCATTTATAACAGGTTAAATACACTTTTCATAAGCAAGGTGTGTTTTCGCGCCTCATTTCGTAAGTGTCCCAAGACGTTTTGACCAGGGTTGTCTGAAAATGGGTTTGTTATAAGAAAACAGAATTATATCATTTTCCGTGTTTTCACACAGTTCCTTTTTTCATACAGCTGCCTAGAAGTCCAAGTCTGCACTGTGGATCGCTAAAATTCCGTGTCCTTTAGAAAAATGTACGGTACAAGAAGTACAGGCATGTATGTGTAATGGTTTACGGATCTATTAGTATAGGGAGATAACTGGAAAGTCAGCTTTCGTTTTATTTTCTGACTTGAAACAATGTGGTACAATAAAGGGCAAGATGTTGTTTGTTCGTTATGGCCATATTCAAAAGCAGGGAAAGTCACATGAGCAATCGGCATGTTCTGAATGGTCAAGTGATGTCTTCGAAAATTTGAATTCAAATTAAGCGATGTTTTTACGGGAACCCAACAGCTTAGAGAGTTCAGTTCAGTAACCACTTGTTTATCAACTGAATATTGTTAAAAATATGTGCTTATTAATTAGTGTGCGTCATAGAGCACTAATTGTGTAAGGAATCAATCTTTCTCAGCTGCAGTAAAAATAAACACTTGAACCCAGTCAGTCTGATTTCTTTCCCAAAACTGGTGCCGAGACCCGACTTGAAACATGCCTAAAGAACTAATGAGAGGAATGAGAAGAGCATATAAAGGTCACGTAACGCAGGATATAAACAAGGCCGAACGTCTTATGAGCGCTGAAGATGACGAATCAGCAGAGCTAACAGCGATCTTCGAGCGTATCTCCAGAAGAGAAAACGAAATCACAGCTCTAGACTCAAGTATCGTACACTTGCTAGAATCAGAAGACGAAATAGCAAGAGATGTGGAAGAAACGCTTACGCTCCAGGACAAAGTATCAGTGATCTAGACAAGGATTACAAAATACATCCAAAACAAGAATCCACCGGTAAGATCAAGCCAACATGCATCGCATACTCCATCAACCAGCAAAAAGCACGTCAATTTACCCAAAATGACACTCAAAACCTTTCACGGGGACCCTCTTGAATGGCAAACGTTCTGGGATAGTTTTAGCGCCACAATTCATGAAAACAATGACGTCGGACAATTACATTAAAGCAACAGAACTTCTAAAAGAACGTTTTGGGCAAAAACAAGTTCTAATAAACGCACACATGGAATCGCTTATAAATGTCGCTTCACCAATGAATAACACAACTAACCTAAGAGAATTTTATGATACATGTGAATCCAATATACGTGGTCTAGAAGCACTAGATGTAAAGGCGGACTCCTACGAATTCCAATTCTATTGAAGAAAATACCGGAAGAATTAACGCGCCTCATCTTCAGAGCTAACCCATCCGCGGACAAATGTCTGACCGAACTAAGAACGGAACTATGGAAGGAAATAGAAACGTGCGAAAGAAGTCATACAGCAGCAACAAGCGAAAGAGCTTTATCAGAGGACGAGGTTCTAGTCCCAACAACAGGCACCTTTCTTACCACCACGGACCAAGGCGCCTGCAAAGTCAACTACCAAACCAAAGGAAAAAAATGCTTATATTGCAACGGCTCACACAGATCTGAAAAATGTGACAAAGTAAAAACCGTTGAGGAAAGGCTTGCATTCTTGCAACAACATAAAAGAAGGTGACCACAAACCAGTTCACTCAGGCACAACTTATGCAGTCCTGGCCAAGGACCACATTCTGATGCAGTCAGCAATTGTTAGATTAAAAGGAAATACTGCACAGCTCACAGTTCGAGCCATGTTCGATACAGGATCACAAAGAACATTTATAACCAAAAACTTAAAAGAGAAACTCGAGTTGAAAACATAAATCTCACAACATTCAGTTCCTCTAACAGCGTCAAAAAATCTCTAGATGTCGTCAGGATACACGTTCTGACAGATAAAAAACAGATACAGCTCAATACACTAGTAACACAAACTATCTGTCCCCCATTCCCGTCACAATTGGCCGCGTCAAATTACCGTCTGAGTTACAGGGATTGCATCTTGCCGACCCGCTGAATTCCAAGAATGATCTAAACGTCGATATTCTCATCGGCAACGACAACTTCGCAAAATTAATCACAGGAAACATGAAAAAATCTGAGGATGGCTGTTTGATCGCCACAGAAAGCAAAATGGGATGGCTAATATCCGGCCCTATCCCGAAAGAATTTGAAAGCGATCATACAAACGCAATGCTATTGCTCGAAATACACCAAGATGAAGGAGAAAAACTAGACGAGATTTTAGCTAAGTTCTGGGAGATAAGCTTGGTTCCCAAAACCAATAAAGATAACGGTAATGCCGTCCACGCAAAGTCTCACAAATCTATACAATTTAACAAGGACTCTGGCAGGTATACAGTAACGCTCCCATGGGGGGCACTGCAGAGGATCTACCGTCCAACTTTGCACTCTCAAAGAAGAGATTAGTTAACCTTCAATACAGTCTAAACAAACGAGATCCAGAACTAATCAGCAAATATGACGAGCAACTGCAACTCCAGTTAACGATCCAGACAATATAATAACGTACAGGTTCTGCGTGGTATTATTCGGTGCAGCACCATTACCATTCCTTTTAAATGTAACCATTCAATACCACCTAAACCACCTAAACAGAAAAGAACGACTGGATATCTAACGACCTCAAAACCTCCATTTATATGGATAACGTATTATCGGGAACGAGTACCCCTCAACAGGCGATAGAGTACTACATATCGTCAACACAATACTTCAAAGAGGCTGGTATGAATCGCAGACAATGGACCAGCAATGACGACACCATAAAGAAGATAGCATCCCAAGACGGAGCGTGTGCAGAAGCCGTTACCAAGGTCTTGGGACTGGTCTGGAATTCTAATACTGACACATTATCACTATCGCTAGATAAGCTAATTGAAGAAATCCACGCGCTACAATCCACAACCAAACGTTCCGTATTAAGTCTATCTTCTAAACTGTTTGATCCACTCGGTTTTGTTGAATCAGTTTCAGCAAAAGGTAAAATGATGATGCAAGAACTATGGAAGATGTAAATACCATGGGATACGGAACTCACACAAAACTACAGAGAAAAATGGTTAAAATGGCTAAGTGAAATCAAAGAACTCACTTCCCTACCAATTCCTAGACAATACCTCAGTAACGATAACGAAAAGGCACAACTCCACATCTTCTGCGACAGCAGTCAGCTAGCGTACGGAGCAGTAGCTTACCTCAGAGGAACAACAACCAACACCTGGAGCTTTGTCATGTCAAAAAGCAAGGTAGCCCCTCTCAAACAACACACTCTGCCAAGACTAGAATTGCTTGCTGCCTTGCTGGGAGCTGAACTATGGGAATTTCTATCACAGACCTTACAACCCAGGCTGATAATAACAGAATACTACATGTGGAGTGATTCTCAAATCGTATTAGCATGGATAAAATCCTCCAAACACCTTCAACAACAATTTATTCAGACTCGAGTCGCGAAGATTAAAGACCAGTAGTTCCCATTGGGAATATTTCCCTACAGCTTCTAATCCAGCGGACCTATTGACCAGAGGAATGGACAGTCGAACATTTCTCTCTAAAACGACAAGTTGGTTTAAGGGTCCTTCATGGTTACCCAAAGAAAAAACGGAGTGGCCAGAGTTACAACACAAAAAGATACAAGAACAAGAACATGAAGCAACCGAAAGTGCGCAAACAATTTCCTATCTCACGACAACAGCCAAGAGTTCAAATCTCCTAAATGTAATCGACATTGCTAAATATGGTACACTAACTAAAGCAATACGAGTTACAGCTACTGTCATGACATTCATCAGTCGACTAAGAAAGGGACCTGAACTCGAAACTCAGATTACAAGCTCAGACATGAAAAAAGCACCAGCTGCATTGATACGAGCTGTTCAACAATCCGCGTATAGCGGGATTATAACCCAACTTCAGACAAACAGAATGACGAGCCTTCCACTTTTAGTCAGTCAACTTGGTCTCTACATAGACAAACAAAAATTGTTACGTTGTTGCGGTCGACTCAAATACGCGCCACTACAAGACAATACCAAATACCCGATTCTCATACCGAACGACACATACTTAGCTGAACTCATCATAAGAGCAACCCACTTGATGCTCATGCGTGCTGGAGTCCGTGAAACACTTACCCAGTTACGGCAGACCTATTGGATCCTGAAAGGACGACAGCTGGTGAAACGAATCTTACATCAATGTGTGACATGCAAAAAAGCAGAGGGAAGACCTTTTCGATCGGTCTACTTTACACCACTACCACAGCCAAGGGTCATGGATCCCAACCTTTTCAAGTATCAGGAGTTGATTATGCAGGCCGCTTGTATGTCTGCAACAATAAAACAGAAACCTCTAAATGTTATGTTTCTCTATTCACATGTGCAGCCATTCAAGCTGTACATCTGGAACTCGTAGAAGACAATACCGCGAACGCATTTCTTAAACCATTCACAGGATTTATGAGTAGAAGAGGAGTACCAGAGTGTATCATCTCCGACAACGCCAAAACATTCCAAGCAAGTTCAAAAGTACTACAACCTCTAAAAACTCAAATACTTAGGAAGCAGAGTGTCAGAAATTCCTTGCAAACCACGTTATAAAATGGCAATTTATCACGGAAAGAGCGCCGTGGTGGGGAGGGTTTTATGAAAGAATGATTGGATTGATGAAGCGAAGACTAAAGAAAACGATCGGAAGAGCCTCCCTAAATGCAGTAGAGCTTGCGACAATGCTTACTGAAATCGAAGCAACACTGAACAGCCGACCTCTTACATACACCTATGGTGATATCGATGATGGTCCACCCCTGACGCCATCACACTTTTTATGTGGTCACAGATTGTTGGCACTTTCCCTGCCCAGAATCAACAGAGGAAGATCCTGAATACCTGCCAAACGATTTGACGCCAAATGAATTTACAAAGAAATTCAGATATCACCAACGGCTAATGCAGATGTTCTGGAGGCAGTGCAGAAACGAATACCTTACTAGCCTTCGTGAACATCATTGGACGAGGAGAGCGAGTTATAACCAAAAAATCAAAGTTGGAGACGTGGTCTTGATACATGATGACACGTCATGCAATCAGTGGAGGCTTGGTTCCATCATAAAAATACATCGTGCAAAAGATGATCTGATAAGAGCAGTGTCATTGCGTGTGAGCAATGGCAGAGAATTGTCTAGTTATATCCACTAGAGATTCACATTCAGATGAAAAGAAAGAGTTGACTAAGCAGACATCACTCAACAAAGAGCATAAAATTTGTCTCGATAAGCAAACCCGTCCTAAGCGAGCAGCAGCGCAAGTTGCAGCTCAGAAAATCAAGAACCTGTCCCATTAATGTTTCCTAAAAGCCGTATCTATTTTCTTGTAAGATATCTATGACAGTCATCTCATCTCGGCCGCCTGGGAGGGTGTTAAAAATATAATGTGCTTATTTATTTGCGTGCGTCATAGAGCACTAATTGTGTAAGGAATCAATCTTTCTCAGCTGCAGTAAAAATAAACACTTGAACCCAGTCAGTCTGATTTCTTTCCCAAAAAATATGGCATTGTTGGATCCTTCAAGGCAAAGAATAGTATATCTAATTACGTATAGTCGTGCAGATACCATCAAGTTTCCAAGTAAAGAGAGTTTCTCGTCAGCTATTGTAGAAGCCTGGCAGCATTTTTGCATTAGAGTAATACAGTGGGTTACTTGCATCGAGGCACATAACAACAACAATGAGTGTACGAGTGGAGACGAGATGAATCTATATCATTACCATATGGCCTTAAAATTAGCAAAGCGCGGGAGATGGCTTCAAGTACAAAACTACTTGGACGAGAAATTTGGAGTTCAAGTGAATTTTAGTCACAACCATAATTCGTACTACACAGCCTACTGGTATGTCACCAAGGAAGATCGTGAAGCGTTACACTCCTCTGGACATCCTGACCTTACTGATGCGGTTCTACAGACTGAAGCTGCGATAACTTCTCGGAAAAGAAAGGCAAAAGACAAGAGTAAAGGCCAGGGTAAAAAATGAAGTCAAAGATCGGAGCATCTCAGTGTTTACAATGTCTGTCAGATAGTTCAACACAAGGGTATAACGTCACGGCTGGAACTCGTTTGCTTGGCTGTTGAACAAAATGGAGAGGGTAAAAGTTCTCTGTCACAGTTTATCGCAAACCCGGGAAATAAAGCAGTAGAGGAAGCTATCGAGTTAGCGATAGAATTTGCCGAAGCCGAGGCGAAGTGTCTCCGGGCTAAGAAGACCAGGATCGAGTTGTTACAAGAACAAACTACAGGCGAATGTGTCCATGGTTGTGGGGGGAGGTGGTTAGAAGCAGCTCACCAATTATTGCAAAGGCACAATATTACAAAAGAAGATTTTTGTACCGCAATTTACACCGCTTTGAGTAAGGGAAGAGGAAAGTACAGATATATCTTTATTTATGGCGACACAAATTGCGGCAAATCATTTATTTTAGCTCCGTTGAAGGTCATTTATAAGACCTTTTGTAACCCCGCCACTGGTTCATTTGCTTGGCTAGGAGCAGAGGACGCGGAGGTAATTTTCCTCAATGACTTCCGCTGGCATCCCAAAATTATTGCCTGGGCTGACTTTCTACAGGCCCTGGAAGGTGACACAGTGCACTTGCCCACCCCGAAAAACGTATGTAGCTGAGATTTGGAATTAAATGTAGACACCCCATTTTTCGCCACCTCTGATGCTCCTTTGGTGTTAATTAAAGCGGGAGCAATTGACAGCACTAACACTCGTATGATGAATGTGAGGTGGAGATTCTACCACTTTTGGAACCAAATACCACCAGAGGAACAGCAGGAGTTAATTCCATGTGGTCGCTGCTTTGCTAAATTTATTTTGGACAATGCACGCAACGATGCGTTGCTATAGAGACACTGAGACATTTCTCAGTAATGATCAGTAACATTTCTCATTAGAGAAAAGTGGTTTTTGAAGGTATTGTCAATTTGTTATCGCTATTTTAGTGCTAAGAAAGTCTCTGTTATGCCCTTGTGATAAAACGGGTATTTGTTCTCCCATTCCTGCAGATATGTGAAAAAAATCGACATTTCTCACCTTGAAATAAAAAAAAAAACGAAAACTTTAATTAATCTTTGATAGTCGTTTCAGTGAGAAATGTTCACAAGAAACGAGGGGAAAAGAAAATTAAGACATTGACAAGCCACACAAGAGTTTATTTTCAAGAAATATAGCTCTCTGTGAATTACAATTCAAACAAAACGGCCTCGTAGACAAGTGAGAAATAAGGTGAGAACTGTTCAACGTATCCGTCACGCAGTGCCCTTTCCTAAAATAACCTTTCAGAGCAATTTTATAGTCATCACAGGTTCTTGAAATGGAACAAAGTTGCCCTTGACGTTGAGTAAAAACTTCTTAAGTCATGGAAAATGTAATAGGTAGTGTGGACCGCTGTATCGAAGCACTCCAGTCAATATTTTGTTTTGTGACCTTTGGACGCCAGTACAGCTCCAATTCTGCGAGTTGTACTTAAAATTAGTTTATCGATTTCCTCGATAGGAAAATTATCAAAGGCTCTCAAAACCCGTGCGGTGAACTGTTCAAATGACTCCTTTGTAATATTCTGTGTTATAGCTTCTTCATCTAAGTGACATTTGATTTGGTTGAATAAATTTTCTATGCAATGGATATCTGCGCAGCGAGGAGGAAGTTTAAGTAACTCTGCCTCAATTTCCTCTAGGGCCTCCTTTGCACGCTTGCCTGTCTGGCTAGGGTCGTTATCCATGACAAAGAGTCATCCTGCGTTTCTTTTCGGCCCTGCCCGACCAAACACTATATTGAAATGGCTCTTAATTAACTGAGCGAAGAAACTTCCGTGCATTTTTTCATAGGGTACTGTTAGTATTACCCCTTTTCCGTAAGCAATGGCTACGAGCACGTGCAAACGTCTAGCGCCAGGCAGCGTCATTTTGCGAGCGAATCATACGTGCAACTTGCGGCCATTTTCACTAAGAAGGCCCTTTTTCCTCGCTTGCAAATATGAGTAACCACTTTCATTTAAATAACGAGAAAATGTTCTCCTACTTGCCATTTCGAAATTAAGCCCACTTTGCTCCACTATGCTTTTAACTGTAATGTTTCTACAGTTTCTTGCCCTTAAAACTCCTTTAGCGCCTGGACAAGTTTTCGCACACTACATTGACTTACTTTCCGTGGTCTCCCGCCTTTGTTACTTGACTTTGATGCGTCCTTATTTGGCGGAGGATTGTCGCTGCAAATTCTAGCAGCAGAAGACTTGGAAATCCCACATTCTCTTGCTATTTCACGGTACGATGCCTTCCTGTACTTTCGTAAAAACAACGCTAAAGCTGTTTGCACACTTGTTATTTTCTGGTCGCAAACCATCCCGAATTAAGCTACCAAGCAACTTCTGATGACTGTTTAAAAGTACATGACTTGTTATACAGAAAAGGTTGAGATGCAGGCATTCCCAGTCACGAATTTTGTACACTTTTGACAGTGAAAGGAAACTCCCCATGCATGAAAATGAGTACGTCACAGATTCGTGATAAGCATTCGAGTCTGTTCTTCTATGTGCCTCGGGTCACGAAGTGAATAACAATTACTTAGTAATACCTGGCAACCTTTTTTTTTTGAACTTACTATACTTACGAATCCACAACTTTTATCTACGTTTGTTAACGTTTAAAAGACTTTTTCCAATAGAAGGGGTTTTCAGACAACCCTGGTCAATACTCTTGGGACATTAACACAACAGCTGGTGAAAATGACGCATTTTCTCTTCCCCCGTCCCCCCTGGTTTAGTGTTGGCGTTATGGCTTCAAATCTTTTTCAACACAATCAACATTGCTGAGGGGAAGGGGGGACAGCAGAAACATGCTCTTTCCACAACATTTTCAACCATTTATAACAGGTTAAATACACTTTTCATAAGCAAGGTGTGTTTTCGCGCCTCATTTTCGTAAGTGTCCCAAGACGTTTTGACCAGGGTTGTAGCAGGAAGAGAAACGCGAGTCAGGAACTAGGGATACACTGAGTGAATAGCTCGTACGAAGACCGGATGGACATTTTCAAGAGGGCATTGAGTCAGTTTATTCGCTGATGGGATCATCGAGGATGTAATCTGTTGTTTAGTAGTGAGTAGTTAAACTCGGTCACAACCCATTGCTCTTCATCGTGCAGACATAAAAAGGCGAGAATGAGAATAAATGAAGAATTGTCAATTTGTCATTGCAACCATTTTTTATTGGGTCTTAATCATTACAAGTTTCAATGTCCTATCGATGGAGCTGCTTCATACGTGGGTGTCAGCTATGTTCGTTTTTTACTGGTAGGTGAGATGCAAGTTCATCTATCTACTACCTCGCCTTTGTATTCGTCATCTACTCCCTCGCTGCCTTCTACCATAACTTCCTGCTCTGTCTTGTACATATTTAATAGATCGTATGTCTCCACTGACCCCTCCACGTCCAGGTTAATCAGATTATAATCAGATCTAAAGTCATGAGGTCATCGTTTTCATCTATACTCCAAACCAAGTCAATATTGATGTATTGGCCGTCCCCCTTAAACGGGGGTCCTGGGCAAACGTAGTCCATTAATCCCTGGGACATTTATATGCGACCGTCGTTGCCTCCTCCTAAGACCTCTCTGATGTTGTACACCACTTTGTTTCAAATAGTATTAAGTACCATGTTAAGATTGTTTCTTTTCACGCTCTTAGGGCCAATTCTTTGAACGATAAGATTATGCGTTCATAAAGTAGTCTTTATATAGAGGAGAGCGATTTATTGTAATTTCACATTGTCTCATACAAGGCGTTGCAATCGTGGTACCAAGACTGTTTTCTGAGAGCCTTGGGTTTTTCATACGTTAGCGCTCAGATGTTAGTGAGTACGACAGAATGGGCACCCAACAACAAATGTAGAGCCAGAAATGTCCAACACGCGTATGGAAGTCAGAAAAGTGCCAGGTATATGGCCTCTAGTTAACTAAATACAGTCAGTTAAACGCGTACACTTCATATAAATGACATTCACTTTTATTTCCTCTGATAATACACATTCGGTACAGTAGATATTCTACTGATAAATATGAGCTTTTAATTTTGGTATGATAAGAGCTCGCATGAAGCAAATGGATGAGCTTTTTAAGAAGAGAGAAAAAGAATACATGGAAACTATAGCGGCCATGCAGAAATGCATCGAGGAGCTTGAAGGTACAATGAAACCACTTCCAATAGGAGTCTCAAGAACTTCACCAAACGTCAACTCGGTTAGAAAGGGGAGGGAAAGTCACAAGAACCTTAGCCTCAGTTATTTTTTTAACGTCACCAATTATCAACTTATCAAATCGGTTAGAAAGGGAAGGGAAAAATAGCTTCCCAATAGTGCAATTGTGTTCAGGCACGTGGTTTTCAACGGTCCCGCTAATCGAGAGTATTTCTATACTCTGATTTCTATACGTTTTTAGAGCTGTTGAAAATCACTTAATGCATTTAAATTTGCGAGTGTTATGCGTTGAACGAACCTATTACGAGGAATTAGCTGGTTGACTTCAACAAATGGAGAAAGGTCTTCTTCAGTGACTCTTCTTATTTATAAGGTTTATTGGACGTGTACGAAGTCAGCTCACTACTGCTTTACACTCAATTCTGTGCTAAACTAGATAGCGCCCATATTTATACTGGCTGGACAATCACCTACTCAATGCAAATCTTATGCAAGCCTTCTGTGATTGGGTACAAGGAGCTTATTTGCATCCATGGCTTCGATGTATTAGCCGAGCCTAAAACGTTTTTCTAGTGAAAGATGACCATGAAGCTTGGGTTGTCCAGTCAATACAAAACAGGGATACCAATATAAAAATTAAAAGTTTAGACTTATACAGTACGGCTTGACAAAAATAATCTGAAAATACTAAAAGTTGTTGTTTAAAAATTGTAAAAGTTGTCGATGAGTTGAAGGTGTTATCCTTCTTTATCGAAAACAATTGGTTAAACTTTTTCATAAAGTAAATGAGTACGTGGTGAACAAAATCTAGAGCGCAAGTTATATATTCGGTACGTGGTTGATAGCAGGATTACAACAATGGATATTTATCTTCATAATCACCCTAACATCAGAGTAGTCACTTTTTGGTTGAAAGTGTTCTGGGGAAACGAACAGCTGCTCATACCGAATTCATGACAGGAAAATTTAAACGTTAATCAGACTTTACGAACAACTAAGTCGAACTACAAGGTGAAAATATCTCTGGGGAGCTGCGTAATGAATGAAATGAGTCAAGTGGTCTTTTTCTGTGATATTCCCCAAACTGGAGTCCCAACACCAAACAAAATTCCTTCAACAATTTTAACCCCAAATAATTGCGTTGTAAATATTTTTCATCACTGACAATTTTTATCATCTAACATATGTTTTATTTTGTAGGTGCCGCATTATCTAAGGGCGAGAAGAGTAAAGACATATCCGACGATGGGGACAAAAGTAGTGAAAGTGTAGACAGCAACGAGGAAGCTGAAGGATCCCACTGTGAACAAGATGAGCCGGAAACCCAAAATACCAGAGGTTGGTCCAAGTTGATACTTCAGTAGTAGAACGGGGCGAGGGGAGGTCTTGTCACTAAGTCAGCTAGCTTTCAAAAGCCCAAAAATTCGTGTTCACATTTCCCAAAATACTGATTTAACAACAACATTTACGATTATTTAACTTATGCAACTTTCACTGTGAAGGATTCTAGCAGTTCATGTTTCATGGAGCATACTTGGACTTTGTGTCGATCGACTATCGGCCTACTCTCGACCAATATATCGAACGGCCATCCTCTGACTATCGACCAAATATTGACTGACCATAGACCGAGTGTCGACCAATTACTGACCGATATATCTGTCAAGTATCGACCAACTGTCGGCGAAGTGTCGGCGAACTGCAAGCTATATCGGGCAACATTCATCTCGACCGATATTTTGACAGATTATCGACCGACTAACGACCAAGTCGCGACCGAGTATCGGCCGAGTACCGGCCGCTACATCAACCATTACAGCAGTCGATATGTCAGTCGACACCACCTATAGTAAACATGTTCCACTTTTTCTACGTGATCAGGGCTGTTTCCAGGTTTTCGGTGTTATTGATCTGTCAAATTCATTATACTCCCATAATTCTGTTGTTTTAACCATTTGAAAATCATGTGAATAGTCAAAGGAAGCAGACATATAAGACTTTTCCCGCATTATTTCTTGTCATTTTCAGTAGGTTCATCAAGTTTGCTAAAAAATACATCAGAATTGTCCAGAAGTTGAAAGTCTTGGTCAAAATCGTCATCACTATCACTGGAAGAGATTCTGCTTTTATGTAGGGCATTGATCATTTCTTTAAAGGATTTCACTTTTGGTTCTTTAATAGATAGATTTTCATCTGATTAGCTGGCAATTTCTCTTGTTGTTCGATTCTGCATTGATTGGTTTGCTTTTTGTTTTTTTGTGGGGTGTCTTTCAGGGGTATATCCATGCCTCACTGGTGTTAGATTAAGACGCTTGGAACTTGTTTTTCCTGTATCCTTTCCCTGTTCCCCTATTTTCACAAAATGTACCATGGAGTCATTAATAAACGTTACAGGCACAAAGGCAGTTAATTTCTGATAACTGGAGATACCCTTCTTAGGTGCCTCAGTGTAACTTTCAATACTCTGATCAGATACAAAGGTTACCGGTACAGTCGGGGCTGTATTACAGTGCTGCAGTAAAAGGTCCTTCAGGACAGCTAATTTCATGCTTGGTGTTATCAAGATGTTGTGATACTGGAGAATTGCTTTAATGTTTTCCATTTTGGCCTTATTGTGATTTAAAGAAAGCAGGATTTTATATTTCTGTACAATTTCTTTGATTGTATAATTTTTATTTAACTGATTTTGTTTGTAGAATGTGACACCAGTATTATTCAGTGGGTATTGTGAGATTATTCTTTCAAACATTAGGAGGTACAAACTTTCCTTTTCCAAAAATAATGGTCTTGGACCGACAATGGTTGCTTTGCCATTATTCCACAAACCATTGTAGACAAACCATCCGTTTTTAATTTTTTTTTGTGTGGAGTACACTTCACACCAGTAGTGATGTGATTTCAAATAGACAATACCAGATAATGTATATGTGCAATTATTAATTTCGATGTTAGTGTTTTCCTTTTCTAAGATAGGAATGTAGCCTTTAGTAGAGTTTCCTGTATACCCTACAAAAAATATGTCAGGTTTGTTCATCACAGTCGTTGATTGCTGCACCATTGCACCGCAAGTCACAGGATCAGAGATGATAGAACAATCAGAGTTTATGGTATTACATGAATCCATATTTAACAAGGCAGGGCACTTTGATGTTGGTGTATAGTTATGTAATGTTAATTTGTGTTTAATCTCCTGAATAACATCAAACTCATTGGAATTCAATAGGTGATTGTCTATAACGTCATCAGCACTGATTGGAAACACTCTATGATTAAAGGTACGACATGAACTATGGTCTCTGTCAGTACTGCACGATTGTGAATATTATGTTTTGATGGAGAATTGCTCTTCAAGATCACTAGGCATTGATTCCAAAAGCCTGTATATAATTGAATCAAGTGCAGCTTCGTTTCCATTGGCATAATATGTGGTGCCATTTGCTGTTTTGTCTCTTAACCACTTCCACAGTGTCATTTTACTTTCATGGAATTTACCTTTTTCTCTTAAAACAAATGAATCTAGTAATTGTTTAAGACCTTCTGACAAATTTAAATTTTGAGAACCAAAATGACGTTTAAAACTGTGATAGATCAGTTCAAGAAAGGTGTCTTGATGGCAGCTGTTATGTACACCATTTGACCCATACTTATATGATTGGTATGACAATTGTTGTGCAGTTAAAGAATTATTCATCCTCTTTCTTCTCACCTCACATGGGTTAAGTTTGCGTCTCCATTCATCATCTTTACAACCCTGGGATTTTCGTGTAACCTGTTCTCTCTTTGACGGTTTGTCTATAGTTTCAAACCTCTTAAGATCAGGATGAGAGAGAACATTTGGGGTTATTAGAGAATTAGATATAAAACGTAGGCAAAGGCTATTTGTGGCAATTTCCTTGCTTCTTTGCTCAAGGCCAAAAACATCCTCATGCCATGCTGGTTGTGTTTCACCAGATGCAAGATTCCACAATTTGTATAAATAATTTAAAAGTAATTCTATGTAATTGTCATCTCTCTCTATAAGGAAGACTTTTGTACCAACAGGAGTCCAAACAACATAGTGACATTGTTGAGTTGATGTACAGAACATTTCTAAGATAATTTGATGGAGGTGGTTGACACAAACATTCCTGTATGGAACTGGTTTGCCTCCCATGAATGGGCATTTTATTTCTAGAACAGTTTGTATACATCCATTTTCCTCTATGATTCCATCTGGAGAGGAACCAACCAAGCCAAGTTTGATTTTTCCCATCTGTTAAAAGCCAAATGCCAGTTTCTTTAACAATTATATCATCTTTGTTTTTTGAAAAAAAAAATTGTTAGGTAAGTTACTAGAGCACTGTCCTCATTGATAGAGCCCCATAATATTGCTAGGTTTGATTCATTAGATTCATTTTTAGAGCCAAGCAAATCATTACATAAATCATTCCAGTAATCAAGCATTGCCTTTTTTCCATACCAGGCAAGTGCAGTTGCAGCTTTGCTGCCATTAATCTTACCCTTGAGGGCATCAAACCACTTTGTTTGTAAAATTTAGGATCATTGTCAGTGCTTGTACATGTAGATTCAGAAGAAATTGGTTTGTAGTATTTGAAATCCTCAAGATTCTTAACAGATAAATTACCCAATAGCTTTGGCTGTGTTTTCACCAGGCCGATTAACTAGCTGAACATTCGTTCTAGGTGTTTGTTTACAGACCGATATTTACTAGTTAAACTTGACATCTGTTTTCACTGTGAAATTTAAGCTGTTTACTCAGAAGATTCACATTACAAAAATGGCGGGAGACGGAGCATTTTTAATGAATTCTCTTGAACTGATTCTCGCCGTATTTCTCCAAAGGAGACGACGTTTCTTTCACAGGATGCGACGGATTTTGGTAATCCGGGCAATCCAGCAGCAAGACATCTGCAATCGCCGTAAGCACAAGACAATGTGGGTTTATCCAAGACCACAGTTTTGGTTTGAACAGCTCCTTTTAAACCGATATCAAGATCATCTATGGCGAGGGTAATCAGGGATACATTTGAACACATTTGTGGTCTAGTTGGCCCTCAGTTAATGCGGCAGAATACAATTATTCGTGAAGCAATCACCGTGGAGAAGCGGGTGGCTGTTGCTCTGCGGAGGTTAGGTACTGGAAATTCGTATAGAACCGTGGGATTAACGTTTGGGATCGGCTGATGTACTGCCATGAATGTCAAGGACGAATTCTGCTCTGCCTTGATGAGAAGAGCAATACAGAAATTTCAAGACATCAGTCACTTCCCTCAGGTTGTAGGAGCACTTGATGGGGCTCATATACCAATTAAAGCCCCGAAAGGAGACCCAAACGGGTACGTAAATCGAAAAAGCTTTCATTGCATTGTTTTGCAAGGTGTTGCTGATGCTAATGGAAAGTTGTTGCACGTGATTACCGGAGTATTCACAATGCTCGCGTGCTACGAATGAGCTCCCTACTCACAGCAATAGAAGACGGCGATATTTTGCATTCCCCATTGCGTCGGATAGGCGGTATGCAGGTTAAGCCACTTATAGTTGCTGACCCAGCATACAAACTGACGAGCTGGTGCATGAAACCTTTCCCTCAGACCAGAACCATGACCGACAGCAAGAGAGATTTTAATAAATCCCTGAGCAGTGCAAGGGTGGTTGTTGAGCAGGCCTTTGGACTGTTAAAAAGGAGGTGGCGGTGTCTACTGGACAAGCTGGATGAATCGGTGGACAAAGTACCCTCTACAATTATTACCTGTTGTATTCTACACAACATATGCCTAGAGGTCAATGATGGCACCACTAATAATGAGGATGGGTTTCTCGGAGTTCCCCTTCCCGGCCATGATATTAATGCGGATGGTGCAAGACTAAGGAACATTATAAAAGACACTTTGTACTGAAGCTTTAATAATATGAACTGCTTCATTTTCATTTCACTTATTCTTTGTCTTTAAAGTGCTACTGAGACGAAAATCAATGTGTTTTTTTCTCGGTTTTTTTTACCTAAGTTGAAGACTATACCCTGAAGTTGACAAAAAAATGTGTCCACGGCTAATCTCACGATGATTTACATCTGTAAAGGCTGCACGCAAGTGTGCAAATTTGGTCCGCCATTACTCAAACGACAAGTACTCGAGCCCACAATTTTTGTCTAGCGGCGTTCCCTCCATGACGTCATCTTATCATCTGGCGAAGTCTTTTCGCTGCATGTTTTTAGTAAACAGAGTGATAGGAAATGCTGTGTTCTTCAAGTTCTTCGTCTTTTTCGTCAGAGGACGGTTCGGAGTTGAATTCAGACAGGAGTAGTGTGATTTTAGTGAGTCTAGCTTCGTACCCTATGACGAAGATTTAGAGCCGCCTGCAACTCAAGAAGAAGCTGCCGCCTACGAGGCAAACATGGCTCTTGAAGCATAGCGGGAACTCGAGTTCCAAAGGCGCTTTACGGGCGAAGTAGACGTCGGAACATGGTAGGTATATCTTAAATTGTTGCTTCATTTTTCGTTTCGTTTCGTCTTTTTGTTCTAACTCCTTGGTTTCTGGGTTTGATTTCGTTCGCAGCAAATGCCTGTGATGATGACACTGGCTAAAGTTAGAACTTGAATACAACCAGCTGATATTTTTCATAGGTGTACTTGTTTGAATTGTTCAGTCACTCTAGCAACCAAAGCAGAGGAATGCATTTGCTGTAAAGAAATTGACCGTGTAGACGAGATAATGAGTGCGGTAAATCAGGCCAGTGATTGTGTTACTCTTCGTCCCGGTTTTCAAGATGTGTGTTTAAAATTGGGTTCTTGAACTGGCATCGCTCACTCTGAAGACCAAAGCTAGGAAGAGTTACTGGACCATTTTCAGTCAAGGTCTTCAGAGCGAATCAGAGTAAGTTATTTTATTTTATTTTTTTTCTTTGTAAGTTATGCAGGCTGTTCTTTTTTGCTGCTGTCGATTTATTGCCACTTCCTTCGAATTCACCGCCAAGTTAACACAGTCGTACACAAACAAATGGCACATTGTTATAGTTTTAAGCTTATGCTCCCCTCATAAATGAACAGCAACTGTGTTGAAAAATGCAAGCATTACAAACGTTTGCAGGCATCCTGAAGATAAACCAAGTAAACAAATATATTCCAATTTTTTTTTTGACATATTTCTTCAATCTGTGTCTTACAGGCAATTTTCTAGACTCCTTTGGGACTTTTCTGGCCACTCAGAGCGTTATCCTTTACCTTGTTGCACGTATAAAGCAATCAGGACAGCACTTCCAAGTGAAAATGGACAATATCATGGCTTCGAGGATAATGAATCTTAGTGTACAGTACCGCTCAGAATTAACCTAACAGGGAACGCTGAACGGAACGCGTTACATATTCGTTCAATTTCCGTTCTCTTATCCGTTCTATATCCGTTCTATATCCGTTCTATACCCGTTCCGAATCCGTTCCAGCTCTGTTCTCTTGTGTTCCATTGGACGCGTTCCATGTAACGCATTTACAAGAAAAAGAACGCGTTCCTTTGAACGCGTTCACAAAAACTGGTAACATTCACTGCGAGATGAAGATGGGATTGTAACTTCGTCAAGCAGTTAGTCTTTTCCTAAAACGAGGTTTTTGCGCTAGAGATATAAAAAAAAAACAGTTAAATTATTGCAGTGATCAATAAGATTTCTTTTTCAATTGTGCAAAAATATAATATTTGATTGTATACAAAAAGTGAGCAAAACAAGGACAAAAGACGACTTACGTATAAATTTGGAATTGCGCACGGTATAATTTGGTTGTCAAACGCTTACCGACAATACCCGAAGTTTATCTGTTATTTCTTTGTTACAAA
>NC_090870.1:17936642-17939142 GCF_036669935.1 Montipora foliosa | reverse complement strand
TAAGATCTTTGTAAGTGATACGAGGTATGAATTGTTTCCAGTGATCTTTTAAACCACCGGTTGCTTGTGAGCTGTTCTGTTTGGTATCTTTATACCAGTTGTCAAACCACAGCATTATTGATATGTGGGGTCAACTTCTGAATTGTTGTTGAATATTTGAAATAGCTTGTAGCATTGTTTTAAGTAAGTACGGGTTCCAACAGTACTTTCAGGGGGTAAAGGTCCCTTCAGGATGTCTAATGCTATATCAAGAGAACAAACAGTGACGTCTCTTTTGACGCTCATTTTGGTTCGCGGTGTCAACTTTATGTGTTTACAAGTGAACTTTGTTAGCTGACGTGTTACAACAGGTAACAAATGATCACCTGTTATTTTTCTGCCCTGTATTTTTAGTTTCCCATCTGGATTGACAACAAAGTTTCTCAGTTTTTTAATCATATGAGGGTAACCTGAGAGCCACCAATGCATGGGAATATGTTGATCCATCTGAAACACCATAGATGACTTCAATTTTTTTCCATTTTCAAGGTTAAGACCTCCAATGGCTTCACATACTTGCCAAACAAGAGAAGAAAGAATTCGGTGGTTTATTTTGTTTAATGGGAAAGAAGCAACTGACCATGAAAAAGCTCCCCCAATGATGAATAGAAAAATTGGCAGATTCGTTTTGCTTTTTTAGATGGAACTGGTTTTACGTCATTGGGAGATATAATCACAGGGCTGGAGTCTAGGTCAGAATCGATGGAAGAGTTATCAAAACCAGTGGATTGTGATGAGTTGTCAGAGTCATTGTCCTCATTCTCGTTTCAAGGTGGTCGGGACTTTGATTGAGTCTTCAAATCCAACCAGTTCCCCTGTCCGTTTGCGGAGTACTATTCCTTCCTTAACAGTCATTTCATCCCAATGAATACCGCCAACTCCCCTACAACCCCTTCTTACCATTTCTTGTACCATAAGTGACAGATTTTGTTGTGATATTGGACTTGTACTGTTAGCCTGTCTATACTGTTCTACTGTCTCCCAGGTTGGAATGGGAATAATGCGACGTGCCACTTCATATCCTTTTTTGTGGCACTTACTTGGCTATCATGCAGTTCCACTTAATCGCAAGAGGGTTGTACCTCATTCCTTTGGGGTGTGGTTTCTGTTTTTGTTTGGTTAATTTTCCATGTTTTTCAAATTCCTCCTCTTGGAGTTTCAATGACGTCAAAGTGTCAGTTAGAAGGGCATATAAGACAGAGTTTTCAGTAAGCCACTGGTTTTGTATGGCAATTTTCATCAATTTAGCAAGATCAGAAGATGTAGGGTTGTAATTTTTTGGTGCTTTAACATTTCTTCGTTTTTCTTTTGGTATAGAATGTAGTATCGTTTTGCCTTTCGTTGGCTCTGGGCAACCATTTTGTGTAGGTTTTTGGCCTTGATAATAAGTTCAGCATGGGACAGACTGCTGAGTTTAGCATGGGAATCTTTGTCCTTGTCTTTGATTGAGGAGGTTCAGACGAAGGTGTTTTTTGCCAACGCAGGCAAGACCGTAGCAAATCCTGGCATTCACTTATTCTCGATTCAGTTGATAGTTTGCAAGAGCATTTTGTGCTTCTAATGCATTTAACAAATTTTCCTTCTATAACACTAGTGTGAACGCGGTATAACAAATTTTGATTTTTTTCTTTCAGTCACATCAACCAGTGTAGGATCACTCATGCCAGGACAAACACGTAAGTTATCAGTTGTTTTCAGTATTATATCAAGAACAGATTTAAATATATTGGGCTGAAAGATTATAAGCGGGAGCTCACCATAATCTACTTTCTTGCTCAAGATCTGCACTGTAAAATGACAAATGTTATCTGTTGCAATAGAGATTTTGGTGGGAAGGAAAAATGTTACTTCTTTCCACACAGGTATTTCAACACCATTTGCTGTCTTTGGTTTTGAAAGGACAACCTTAAGATTGTCCTGGGCTGTTTTTGAACTTGAGAATGTTGCTATCCATGGAAAGATAGCTGGATGGATAGATTGAAAGGTTGTATATACATCAGCGTGCTGAGGCACCCCATGAGCATAACATCCCTCAGCTACATGTATGTTTACTGAAGGGCTGCATTCTTTCAGAAGCTCTTTTAAACCTTCACTAAAAATCCCTGCTTTTAATTTTGAAATGGTCAAACCATATTTGCCTTGTGGTTCATCAACTTTATAATTTGATCTTGGAATGGAATGGTCATATTCATCTTGTACTTGTACATGTTCTTTGGCAAGATCAGACCATCTTGATGGATTTGAACATCCTTGTTTTTCTTGAAACATAGTTTTTGCTTCCTTGTACTCGGCCTCTATTTTGACAGATTTCAAAAAGAAAGGCTGACATGACATACATATGTAAGGCACCATAGAACCATTACAAGGTTCTGTAGATATACATGTATATAGGTCATTGTAAACAGTTTATCAAATACTCTTATTTTATGTCTTTTACAGGGAATGTCACTGGAAAGGCAAA
>NC_090870.1:17919142-17929142 GCF_036669935.1 Montipora foliosa | reverse complement strand
AAGGAACGAACTTGTCACTCTGTTGCCTTATAGTTCAGTTTATTTGAACAATCTAGTCGCAATAAGCATTTTCAAAGAACAACAAGACTAAACAACGGTTACAACTAATTAATCATTTCAGTTCGCCTTGAGGTACGTATTACAAACAAAACTTTTATTTCAGTCAAGACATATATCAAGTTGAAGAGAATTTCATGGCGGTCAGCTTTGGTTGTGAAAAACGATGTTTAACCTCCCGAATATTCAAAACTGTTGATGCATTTTACTTGTTTATTTTGCTCACCAAAGTTAAAGTAAACTACATTAAAATACTTCGTCTGTATGGCATGGTTTTAGATAATAAGGGCTTACCACGCTGATCGGTCTCTCCTAGCAGTGTTCTTCTGTCACATGATTGTGAATCTGAAAGCAATTAAGAATTCAGTGTAAACTAATCTGTTAACTTAGTAAAAGTTTACGAAGGGCTTCGTGAACATATTCCCGTTTCTAAAATGTTTGAAAGAGCTGAAATTAGAAAAGCCAGCAAAACTATACGCCGATGCATGCACTTACGTGGCACTGACGTGGTTTGTTTGCAACCAGAGCCGTGGTAACAAGGGCAAGATAACAGGGCAATTTCTTTTGTGCGGCTCTAAGGCTAGGTTCCGAAGGAACGTTTGTCGAAATATTTAGAATCACGATTAATCAATTGTGGCAACTGTTGTGATTCTAGGTTGATCCTGACGAACAGACTCCGAAAATGCTCTTCATCTGTTAGTTATTGTGTTGTGTCCGAAAAACTGAAACAAAACAACGGCCATTTAGTATTATGCAACCATAGCGACAAGGACACAATAACTGAATACTTTGTTCCACTTGGCTTTTGAATGCGGGCTACTTTCATCGCGTCGAACCGAATCCGAGAACAATTCTCATTTTTATGGTTGATGTTTTAGAAAACTCTTACAACTAACGGTCATAAGTCACAAAAACAAAATGCAAGCACTGCTCACATGAGCGGTATTCTGCAACCATGGCAACAAGCACACAATAATTGCCGACTAATTAGTTTCGCTTCAGTTTTGAATGTAGGATACTTTTATTGCGTCGAAACTGCAATTATTGTGTTTCTCATCGGAGTATGAGTCACAAAAACCAATGCAAGCACTGCTCACATGAGCGGTATTCTGCAAACATGGCAACAAGCACACAATAATTGCCGAATAATTAGTTTCGCTTCAGTTTTGAATGTAGGATACTTTTATTGCGTCGAAACGACTTGATATTTTTAGAAAACTCTTACAACTAATTAAAGGCCATAGTTATTTTGTTTGTCATCGGAGTATGGGTCAGAAACACCAATGCCAGCACTGCTCACATGAGCGGTAGTCTTCAACCATGGCCACAAGCACAAAATAATTAAGCAATTCGATTATTGCAGTCTCGAGCTGAGGATGTTCAGAAAACGGAAATGAACGAATCATTCTAAAAATGCTTTGAAGCAAGCTAAATCATCTAACTTGCAATAATTATCATTGTATGAACCGAAGACATTTAGTTACATCTCGACTTTGGTATTCAAGCACGAGCATTAAACCAGATTAAAAATTACACTAGACGGAATCATTTGTGTCTGGTTCGTGTCACGGACCTCAATAGCATGGTTTGAGCCAGAATATGATAATTTCTTATAAATTTGACGTTTCTTTTAATTTCTCGTATGTCAGCGAACGGAGGGAGAACTACACAAGCAAACAAAAAATGCCCGTGGCACTTGCTCCCCAGGTGTTGTTACCTGCTGGAAGGAGATCTGAAATGCAACAAATCGATAGTTAAAAGAAGGATACAGTCTAATGGAAATAAACCTGCTTGTTTGTTTTCAATTTGAATTCATAGCATGAATTCATTATTAAAGGTTCGTTTGTATCCAAGTTCACTGCAAAAAAAGTCGAGTAAGTACAACCCAAAATAGTGAGTAAAAGAGTTGAATCCACAATGCCTGTGTATATTGAGTAAACTGAACCCTTTATGTTGAGTGACAAATACACAAAATACCTGGTAAAGAGTACTTATACTTGAGTGAAATACACTCAAGCCATGAGTAAACTTTACTCCGTATACTGAGTAAAAGCACTTAAGCAAAATGAATCCACAGTGACTCATTATTGTGAGTAAACTGTACCCAGAATACTGTGCAAAACGAACTCAAGAGAAGTGTAGGACGAGGATAGTTTTTAAGAAACTGTGTAGCTGCATCAGCAAACACGGTCACCGTGGTAAATTAACCTTGATAAACTCGTTATTGGTCATCAGCAAGAGTACCCTTTCCAGTTTTACCCTTTTATTGTGCAAGTAAAAATCATACCAGCAAACAGTACTTCAGTATTATCAATATATTGACTACTATTGCAACACATTTTTACAGGTATCTGACTGCCATAACTTTGACAAAATAAATACAGTACATCAACTGTAAATTAGGCAAAAGAAGTCATCTTTCCAGGAAGGGTGTAGCATCGTCGAGCTAAATTCAGTTTTAAAGATTTTGACAACTGCATGATCTTCCATCAAAATGGCATCATGACAACTTTGGCTTTGAATTCTAAAACTTGTTCAATACATTTACTAGCAACTAACCTATAATTACCTGAATACAACTGATTTGTTTTGTACTTAAAAGATTTGATTTCTATGGACATCCAAAACACCCATGACTTAGTCATGTTTGATGGTATGTATCACAAAAACTCCACGAAACGGCTGTGATGCACTAGAGCTCGAAAGCACAGTAAATGTCACTTGAATCAGGTTTTGAACACAGAATTGACAGTAATTAACGGTGTAAGTATATCATCATACTGTTGGTCAACTCTTGGGAACATGAAAATTAAGGCAACTGGCATAATGCATAGAATTTGCGATCTCAAAGGATTTGATAAAACCATCCCAAATTCTTTCTCTATACGCACTTCAATCGTGTCAGTAGCTTCGCCAACATTAGCCAGTATCAAAATACCATAATACTCTAAACTTGTTTGTGATCCCTCCAAAATTTTGCATAAGCATGGTTTCCAGTTTCTCTTGGGATCAGTCTCAAGAAAAAATAAAAACAATGGTTATGCAGAATTTTGGATGGACAAACAAAGAATATTATGGTATTTTTTATACTGCCTAAATCTCCAACACAAGCAACACTCCAAAGACGTACAACTCTGTAACACAACTCAAATACATGCAGTCCTATAATAATGGACCTCTTTAGCTTGTACGTTTTGTTTTCCCATTTCAGACCACGTGATGTTACTCTAGGGAACAGTTTCTTTCAAATGTCGTCTTATGCACGTGCATATGTATGCATAACTTATGAAAAAACAAAAGGAAAATTCCCTTGGGAACATCAAGTGGTCTGAAATGGGAAAACAAAACGTACAAGCTAAAGAGGTCTATTATTACAACAGTGCTATGACAAGCCTTTTTTGGGCAAACTGTCAATTTCATTGACAAAAGTAATAACAGATGATGGAAGTTTCTTACCATCATTGATTTTCAAAATGCATTTTTGTAGGTACAAAAGAAAACTATTTAAAGATGGTGGATAATTGTACATAAAAACATAATAAGAGGCTAGCAGCCCAAGAGTTGCTTCTAAGAGGTTTCCCCTGAAATTGCATAGAAGCTCCTTTTCTGCTGCCAAGTGCATTTCTTCAGGGGCATCAAGCGTACCCTCCATAATTATGAAAGGAAATGGCTCTTTCTTTTCCAGTGCAACTTGCTTTGGTGATTTATCCCCTTTCTCCTGTAAAAGAAGTAACACAATTTAGCAATTTAGTCTAGTTACTTTGTTTATGACCACTCTCCTTGCAGTGTGCATATAGTCAGCTTGGTGATGCATTTGCAGGTGTAATTATTTCTCTTTATTGGTTCAGGACAATGATAATAGATCACAGGGTACCTTGAAAACAGTGTGAGTACAAATTTTCTTGAGGCATACAAAAAATATGTTAAGTAACCTTGCATTTTCTTCACACATAAGTTTAAGAGAAGTTGCAATAATAATTGTTATACTGTACGATTCACCTTGATTATTCCGGACATCACAAAAACCGAATCTAATAATTGTTTTATTATACATTGTTTTGAAGAAAATAATGACAAACGCATTATCGCAGCGATCACAGTTTATTTTCAAACACATTGCTCTTGGAAATCATGCATTGCATGCGCAGCCTACAGATTATTCACTACATATTAGTGAATAATCTGTAGGTTGCGCTGTTTCCCAGAATTACATGTAACTGTTAGCTTTTAGCCAATGAGAAGACAGATGGTGACTACAATGTATAATAATTTTGAGTATTGGTAATTTAAATCAACTGCATTGTCAAAGGGAAGTACCTCTTGGAAGTTGAATAAGGCAGGGTAATGGATCCTCAATTCATTTAGCTCAACGTTTTGATTCATGAGCTTCCTTCGATCAGGGAAGGTAAGCACCATTCGCTTTTCTATTTTGTCCAAGTCTGGGTTTCTTTTCTTGGATTCACCCTGCAGCCACTCTTTGTGTCGTTTCTTCTCCCTCAGGAAAGGGTGGCTCCCAATTAATGCCTCCTCTTCTTAACTTCAGGGGCACAGGTTTGATGTTGGATCCTTGGATTTTTTTCCTTTTGCGTAGGATAACCTCTGGATCACTCGCAATTGATTTGCGTTCATTGCGAAATTTCTCATAAATTTGTGCAAACCATGAGTCCTAGAAATTTATGAAATTAAAAATATAATTAAATGTTTGGAGTCATTTATTGTTCATTTAATTCACTTATGTTCCTGTGTAGGACTAAGGCAATCAATTCTCATTCAAGGAAACTTAATTGAACAAAGGTGCACATCAGAGATGGAGATGTATTTAATTAATAGATACTAAAGTGGCATAAGATTAGAATTTCTGGAGGGATGGAAGGGGAGAGATTATTAAAAAGAATTCTAAAGTGGGAGCATGTGGGCATTTTGTAGAAATGCATGATGGAAGCAAGGTTTAAGCTCACTTTCACTCTTGTGTAGAATACTTATAATATTATGTATGTTCTTGTTCTTTCAGGCATAAAAAATTAATATAAAACAAACTTACACATCCAGTTCCAACAGATTTATCTTTGAGAAATGGATAGGTCCTAACAATGAGGACAGATATGTCCAGGACTTGTTGCTTTGTTGGATATCTGAAAGCATGCAATCATTAAAAATCAAGTAATTCATTCAACTAAAAGTGCAAAGTTTCAATTTTTTGTTTTCTTGACTTTTGTAGTAGAATCAGCATGATAGGGTAGAATCTGAAGGGTATAACTCAATTTTGTTCCTGTTCAATTGCTGCAACATACAGATGGCTGTAATATCCTTAATACCTACGGCCTGTTTCCCTCTGGCATAGTAGCTCAGTTGGTAAACCAATGGTGATCTAATCCCAAGGGTGTGTATGGGTTCAGTTCCCACTCTGGTCAGAGATTGTTCTCTTTTCTTGTGCGGGTCCTGATTTCCACTCTGTTGGATAATGGGACATACCTTAGGTTCATTGTAAAAAAACCTACACAAAAAGGCTGTGGTCACAGCGTTAGGAGATATCGCCTTGCATAGAAAATAAAGCTGGTGATGCAAACCAAAAATAACATACTCCCATTTACTTACAAGGTGAACCTAGAGAAGTGCTCGTATATTCTGGAAATGAAGTTTCTCCTAATTTTACTGGTAATCTTTGACCCATCTCTTTCTTGTAAGGCCTGTGCTACTTCGGGTCTGAAGGTAGAAGGCAAATCTAACACTGCAGGCCATGGTAGCCTTGCATTGAGAACCACAGCCCCAGCACTTTCCACAAGAGCAACAGTTGGCCGCTTCCTTCAACAGAGAATTACATTATAGCATGATATCCTATCAGATGTACAATATTCAAAAAAGCTTGTTTTGATTAATCATAGCCATCTGTCAACAGTAAACGGACATTTTTTTAGTATTTTATGATTCCAATAATTTATTTCTCCAAACCAATGTTAAATATAGTTGTACATAATGCATGAAATGCCAATAAGAATTACCCTTGATGTCATTGTGAATAACTTTGTTGGTACTATGAAGATAACTCAGACAATCGCTAAGCAGAAAAGCAACCAGAAATGCATGGTTATATTTTCTGTTTCCCTTGACCAGACTGTTCCAAAAAAACATTGCTTATATAATTTAGAGCCTGCCATTTTTTCAACCAATGAAAAGCAGACCAAAACTGATAATTTTGACTTGCATGATTGGTCAGAATAACAAAATATTTCTTGCTTTGGTTTTAGGTACCATGCAATTTTAAGATCTATGCTATTTGGTAATGAAAAAGTGCCCACGAGTGCTTAGTGAATGTATCCCAGTTGCCATCCATTACTCAAGAAAGTCCACTTACATGTAGCTTAAGCTCCTGTGTGTGCTCAGCCATAATATAGTTAGGGTTAGGGTTAGTCACAGTCAATATAGCAATAATTTGTTGATTAAGCCTAAGCCCTCGTTTCAGTGATTAGGCCTAAGCACTCTCTGAAATTTTAGCTTTCATTTTATGGTTTAATTAACTGCACTAACTCGTTCACTCGTTGACTCATTAGGGACCTTAAGCAACGACAACGAATTGGACGACGACGACGACGAGTAGAGTTGCTGAGGGACTAGGCAGAGGACGTCGTTCACGGCAGGAAAACTAAAATGTTAAGCACGCACTTGAACGTGGACGAGGACATGTAAACAAAACAGTGCTCATTTATCGTGAAAATCGAGAAACAGTCCAATAATTTTATCATGTCTTCTTTTCACGAGGTCCAAGAGCAACGTCTTTTGAGTTATGAGGTCGGTATTCTAGATGAAGATGAGTTTTACTGTTTCAGAGGGTCGTAAACATGATGCTGGAATGCTAGCTGATTCAGGACTTCTTCAAGACCTGCAACGCTTTGCAAATTCACCAGCTGGCAATCCATTTTGCTTGTACGGCGATCCGGCATACCCTCATAGAATTTACTTACAGACGCCATTCCGAAATAGAGCCCTTACTGCCCCAATGATTGCTTTCAACCAGTCTATAAGTACAGTGCGGGAGTCCGTAGAATGGCTGTTTAATGACATTGTAAATTATTTTAAGTTTATGGACTTTAAAAAGAATCTAAAAATTAGTTTGAGTAGTGTAGGAAAGATGTATGTCGTTTGTGCAATTCTCAGGAATGCTCTTACATGCCTATATCCAAATCAGACATCACAATACTTTGACTTAGATCCGCCAACACTACAAGATTACTTTGTTTGAAAGTAATTCAAATAATATACCGGTAATCAAAGAGGAATGACATGTCAGTGCAATAATGAAGTTTTATGTGAATAGCAATGCATTGTTTCTTGGGTGCTTTTTTCTTTCAGGGTGTATCAAGCGAGGGCAGGTTAATTTGATACAGGAGTGTGTTAATAAATGACAAACTGCTTCATAAGATTGTTTTGTTTAAACTTGAGTTCCAGCCAAAAGGCACAACATCTGGAATGCATTAACTGGTGACAGGAGCCTTCTGGCGAATGTTCCAATCATACCACAAAATTAGGAGTTAATTATTTACCAGAGGAAGGGGAGGGGAAGTGGAAAAATGTTGCCCCAACCCTTTCTGATACATTTTTTCATATTTTCTGACCCTCCCACCTTTGACAGATAACCCCTCAATTCCAACCGATACAGGAGGCTTCATTTTGTAGCCAGTCAGGCAAGATGGGCATACACTGTACCATAAAATAAACTTGAAATTTTGAAACACAAAGCTTAAATTTAATCACGATAAAATGTTGTAGCTTCAAATACAACACTGACGATTGTAGCCAGTCAGACAAGATGTACAGAAATGCACATAAAATACACTTAAAACTTGAATCATGAAACATGAACATGAATCTTAAATTTAATCAATTTAAGGTTTTGCAACAACACTAATCAATTAGAACTTTGCAGTCTCACAATGTACCTTCAAACACAAACAGTGCATTATTGCATGTCTGGAAAATATGCATGCTGCCTCAGCACTTTTTCACGGTAAAACTTTCAGTAACAACAACATTGGAAAAACCAACAGTTGGATGGATAAAATAGCGGATACTTAACTGTTCTTATTTTGGCTTTTTGCAAGCAAACAAAGCATAATCTGAGTCTGCTGCTGCTGTTGTTGTGCTAGCATTTTCATCATATCCTCCTTTTGACTCAGCTCCTTTCGTCTCAACTCCAAATCCTCCTTTCTCAGCACACTCTCTCTTTCTGACTTTTCTTTCAGAAATTGCACCACTTCCGACGTCGATCTTCTTCCTTTCTTCGCTGTCTGGGCTTTTTCGTCTTGTTTCTCAGCATTCCTTTTCTTGGTTTCACCCAAACGCTCAACCGCTCGGTTGCAGTGCTCCTCCGCTGCTGCCTGTTCAGTTTTCTTGTTATCATCTTGCAGGCTTCTCGCATCCGTGGCCGTTTTCTCTTTTTCTATGATTTCTTCTAACGCTTTGTCTAGCTTTGTTTCCTGACAGTCTATCCCAGAGGCAGCTTCCTCCATTCTCATTTTCGCTTTGTACTTTTGTTGAAGTAATGTCAACCTGTCTCTGACACTTCTCTTTGATACTTTAAACGTAGGATGCTCAGAGGCATTTAAATTGTTTGCTATTTCGTTCCATGAATCTCCTCTTTCCTTACTACGGTAAGGATGTTTCCAAGGTTCAACAACTAAAACTTCTTTGCAAAGATTCAAGTCATGAAGTTCTGTCCACTCCATTCTAAGGAAATTCACATCAAAATATAAGTTAATTTTTCGGAAAATTAGTCTCTAAAATGACCTCAACGGCATGAAAATTTTTTGCTCAAGTTAAAACAACTGTAAAAGATTGCATATAGGTAAATAAAACAAAACAAGGAATCACTTTGTTAGTTCTCGATTTCATCTTCTTACCTTGAATGTTTTGCTGACAAGATGCAAATCTCACAAAGCCCGAATTTTTGACTGTTTGCAAAGTTTTCATGTTGCAAAATCCTAGTAAGATTCAATATTGTGCAAAGATTAGAAACTAAGGAATATCTAGCTTTCATTTCAAACGCCAAACATAAATAGTCTTCCTAAACAAGATGAAAATACATAAATTTATACTCACGTTCTCGTGATGTTCGGCCTGGACGGCAAAGATGGCGTTTTCATGTTCTGAACTTCAGGTGGACGACGAGTGAAGCATGCGCAGTAGGGCGCTAAGCGGTATTTTCACTTCCCGTCGTCGTCGTTGGGGCTTCTCGTCGACCTTGCTTAAGGTCCCTATTGACTCATGACTCATTGACTCATAAATACTGCCAAAGATTAATGTTAGTGAGATAGCAGAAATTACTGCAGTGTGACCCTGTGACTCCTAGAGGAAAGTGTACTCTACATCTTGGTTTACGTGGAGCCTTGCGTGAAGCCAGCCAAGCTTGCAGGTATCTATGGCAACCCTGAGAGCGGCAACCACCCGGCACCGTCACACTGATAAATCAGTGGAAATACTTACCTAACCCACATACTTACCACTAAGGGGAGGGAGCAGTGGGAGCAAAAAGGCACTCAGCTATGGCAGACAAAGGCGAATGAGAACGTAGCTGGAACGCAATACAAATGCCCCTGCAAACATAAATAGTCTTCCTAAACAAGATGAAAATACATAAATTTATACTCACGAAAGGAAAAACGGAGCTGTTGTTCGAGTACGCCAAGTATTTGCCTAAGTTGCCCGACGAATCAAGAAATTTGGAATTCAGAGAATGGATAACGGAATTGATGAAAGAGATTAGAGTTACGGCAATTCAATGTCCCAAAGAGTACGAAGCGTTAAAAAAATGTTTCAGTCAATGTGTGGGATCTATTCACGTAGAACCAGATTCGGCATCTATGTGTGAGGGGGCGTGGTTCATGGCGGAAATCTGTGTTTGAGATAAATACTGATCATAATGATCAGTTGTGTCTAATTGACAAATTTG
>NC_090870.1:17891642-17914142 GCF_036669935.1 Montipora foliosa | reverse complement strand
AGTGTATTTCTTTCGTAGGAAACATGTAAACTTTGTGGCATTCGATCATGTTTACTATTTTTCTTGCTTTGAAATAAGTGGTAACCAAAAATAACGTAAACACGGCGATTTATTTTGCCTTATAATTATTAGTGTAGTTCTCTCGTAGAGAAAATGTAAACTTAGTGATTATTTTTTTTGTTTGAAATAAGTACAAGTATCGTATTCTAACCATAACGTAAGCGCGGTGATTTTTTTGGTTTATAATTGTTAGTGTAGTTCTCTCGTAGAGAAAATGTAAACTTAGTGATTATTTTTTTGGTTTGAAATAAGTTTGGGTTTTTTTTTGTAGAAACGTAACCGAGATGACTTTTTATATAAGTTTCGTATTCTAACCATAACGTAACCGGGATGATTTATTTTGTCTTATAATTAGTGTAGTACTCTGATTATTTTTTTTGCTTAAGAATAGTGTAATTTTTTTCTTTGTAGAAATGTAATCCTAGAACGTAAACCGGTGATTATCTTTTTTGCTTTGGAATTGCGTAGCTTTTTTTTTTGTGGAAACTTGATCATATAGAATGTAAACCCAGTGATGGTGGTTTTTTTGCTTTGGAATACAAACATGTAACATTAATGATTTTTTTTTTCTTTCAACAAATAGAGCTTCTTTGATCAAGGGCTGTTTTAAACGTCGCATTTTTTGTGTCGAATCTAACGCCAATAAAGAGCTTTTTTTTTTTTCGTTTTTCTGTATCAAATTCGGTACACGTGAAATGTGACGTTCAAAAATGAACCCGAGCAAATATTATATTTCACGAAACGTAATATCTTAGTCTTAAACGCATAATAAACTTTGGTTTTTTTTTATTGATGTAAAGCATTTTTTAATCAAGTAAAGTATGATTTTTTGTATCAATGATTTTTATTAAATAAAAAAGTATACACATGAAATTTGTTTGTCTGTTGATGCTTTTATAGTCAAATGTTAAGCATTGCTCCTCTGACCACCTGAATAGATTTCGGGTCAGGCACTAGAAAATTGCATCAAGCAGATTTCAAAAAGGGATATTTGTCTATTAACAAAAGATCGTTGCAAATACACGCTACTAGAGTCCTTGAAACAACAAAAGTGAAGTTGATGATTTTTATTTGATTATGTTGTGAATTTACTGACGAACGATGACATTGGGCGTGTTACAACACAATTGAGTGTCACCAAGCCGAACGTCGAAGCGTGCACGGGAAACGGGGCATTTATTCGTGCTATTTGAATTCAACTACCTAACACATATCGGGTGAAGTTTGTGAGAACATGGCAAGACCATGCAACCACTAAAGGCGTCTTCGAAGCAGACTCCACACTTGTCGTGTTCCGAGGATTTTTTGCAGCCGTGGGTATCCTTGAGAGCCTTGTTCATACACATACCGCATTTGTCGCAGTGAAAGGATTCACCCCGGTGTTCTCTACAAACGCCACATTTGTTGCAGTGAAAGGGATCTGTGTCGAGAGAGCAAGACACTTCACAAGTGACGCAAATATATTCGATCACCGTAGCTTGGTGGTTTCGATATTCCCCCTCTCCTTCGATCAGTTGTGTTCAACGAAAAGCTCTCAGTCGTTCTTCCATTCGAAGCATTTCATCCCGGGCAATGCGAGTAAACTCTGTAATATATTTTTTGGGTCGTCCTTGTCGTCGTCTGGGCATTGCTTTTTCTTTTTTCCTTTTTTTTTACTTTAGTTTCATGTTTGAATGAACGGTATTAAAGGGAGTTATGGCTCAAAGTGTTATATGTTGTTTGATAGGTCTAAAGCGAGTTTGGCAGCTTAACTTAATCGAGACACTTCCACCCGTTTATCTCGCGTACAATTAATTACCTTTGAGATCTAAGGAGAGACAGAATCTTCGCAAACGTTTTATGGCTCAGTGCTTGGGTGGCACTTGGCGCGTGTTTTTTAATAGAGAAAAAATATTACAAAACCCCGTGAAGTCACGGCAGATCATAATACACATGCCATAAGAGACTTGTCCTAGAGACCCTCTGACGAACAAACAATGCAAGACTTTATCATTTTTTTTTGTTAATTTCGTGGCCTCGATCTCACGTCGGAGAATTTTAGTATATGTTTTTTTTCTTTTTCTTACGCCTGTTAACGCGTTTTGACTTGGTCTTCTCAGTTGATTGCAGCAGCGCACTGTCTTGGTCGAGGTATTCCACCGTTAAGATGAATTCATCTGACGTAAACTTTTTTTGCATGATTTTCCAAACGCGGTGCATAAGAGACGACACCTGCGCTTGCGAATTAATACCCCATGCTCTTGATGTAAACGTTGCACCATCTAACTCCGTCTTGTGTGTGTCTTTTAGCTTGACAAAAAATAACATGTCTCGTTCCAATTCTTCGGCAAAAAGTTCCTCGAAAGCCGCATGAAACATGTCTACCAGTTCCTTGGCGCCGGGTGTTATCGGCCTTCCATATTTATCGTATACAGCACTCACCGCGGTTATTTTCATGGTGTAGTTATTATTCTTGTGGTTCTTCCTGTTAGACAACAACCTCATTGATATTTTAGCAGCGATCTTGTGGGGATCCACAGTCATGATGAGAACAACAAACCGCGTCACACGACTTCAGTTCGTCTTTTAGTTGGAGGGTCGGAGAAATAAATTCTATCGTAGGCATCGAATTCTTCAAAAATTTTATTTTTCACCTACAAAATATACACAAAATAATATGACATGCATATACTAGCTTTTAATCAAACTCTGGACATTCTAACAGTTCGGTGTGTCTATTCTCGGCTTTTGCATTTAACATTGCATCTTCCATCCATTGCCACAATCCGTCGCATTCCGCCTTTGCGCAACAAAGCTGATCTCTATGAAATGTACACCCAGTAGCTCCAGGGATCATCTCCGGGTAGCCCAGTTCTTTTAGATCGATGTTTGGTATCTTTAGTTTGTCCAACAATTCCTTTTCTATATGTCCTTCTCCGTAAGCGACCACATTTACTTGTCCACTTCGCGCTTCATCGTAAAGGTTTAAAATGTCTACCTCTAGACAGGTTTGATCGTGAGCGTTCTTGTTCCGTCGAGCGCGTAAGTTGAGGCCGTGGACACGCGCCTTGCGACATTTCGCCATCTTCTTATCCACGGAATTCAAATCAGCAAACTTAACGGGCATCGCGTACTTCTGATGACTGAAACTCCCATCCCAAGAGACGGTTCCTACTTCTCGCACATTAAATTTTTGGGCGATATAATACCCCTTTAGGACTATGACCATACACGTTATACAGACGATCCATGTCGATGGATAACAACTTTATCTACACCGAGAGTCTTCCACTATATAAAACATTTTAAGTTACGTCATATAGAATGACGTACAAACCAAAATCAAAAAAATTAATGCCGACGATATCTTGTTATAACATACAAAAAACGGTTATTACTCTATAGCTCTGGTATGCCGTCAGTTTATTCGACCTTTTTCAAGCTGATTCGTCTTTCTTGAACATCGGTAATCCACTTTTGAAAAATACTACATAATGCATGTGCACACTTAATCTCCGGCGACCCTCCTATATGATGATCGCATCCATCCGATAACTGATATCCACTCTTTTTCAGACACTTCAGTTTTGAGTGACCCAAATCATTAAGATCGAGACTCGGTATGTTCAATTTGGTCAACAATTCTCTCTCTGGCTGTCCACCGCGGTAGGCTATCACGTCGCGTGTTTCTGACTTAGCCGACTCGTAAAGGTCTATGACATCTTGCTCCAAACCATCTCTCTCGTGGGCGTGTTCTTCCTTTCGGGCGTGAAACTTGAGACCGTGTATGTGATGCTTACAAACTTGTACTAGCATTTGATCGCCCAAGTCCAGTTGATGATACTCAAAAGGTATCACGTACTTCTGATGACTGCTGGTTCCATTCCGACCACTCATACCCACTTCTCGCGGGTAAAACGTCTCTCCGATAAAAAATCCAAACATTTCGAGCACGCCACATACTCCGTCGAATTCGCAAGGTTCCATGTCCACGTCGATTGGCTGTTTGACTTCGCAACAATGAAATTTATACCGATCGATGCAACCGTAATTATGTCATCCAAGTGACGTTTCCTACTACGTTGTAAAGGGCCCGATATCAAACGCAATGTGCTTTGAGTTTTTCTTCCAATTCTTCTATCCATCGAATGAGTTCCGTGAGCTCGCGGGAATCTGGCCAATGCCCCAACCTTTTCCCGATATCGTTTAGTTCGCCTGCGCCAACATTTAAGACATCGAGATATTTGGATTCATTTGGACGAAGTGATCTCAGCGACGACAAAGATCGTAACCTTTTTTTTTCGTCCATGACCAAATTGTCCAGTTTAGTGAGTTCGTAAAACACCGTCCACCATTTATGGGAGCCATCGTCCTTTTCGATACTATTCAGATATCTGGTCTATTCGACGTTACCCCCCAAAAAATTTTTCCTTCTAGAGTACTTGTAAATAAAGGGTCTGGTATGGCGTCAGTCTATTCGACTCTTTCCAAATCAAATAGTTCTCTTTTGAAAGTCTGTGACCCACTCTCGTAAAACACAACATCTTGCAAATGCACAACGAGTACTTAATCCCATTCGATGAAATTCACATCCACCCAATAACCGATAGCCTATTTTCGCCAGATACTCCACCTCTGGGCAACCGAAATCGTTCAGATCGATGTTCGGTATTTTCAATTTAGTCAACAGTTCTTTCTCTGGCTGTCCACCCCGGTAGGCCACTATGTCGCATGTTTCTGATTTAGCCGAGTGATAGAGGTCCAATACATCTTGCTCCAAACATTCTTGCCCATGGGCGTCTTCTCCGTTTTTACAATGAAATCTCAGGCCGTGTATCTGACTCTCGTGCAAAAATATTATCCTCTGGTCATCCGAGTCCAACTCTCTTTTTTTAAAGGGAATCTTGTACTTCTGATGACTTTTGGTTTCATTCCGACTGCATGCACCTAATTCACGCACATAAAACTTCTTTCTGATGAAAAATCCTTGTATTTCGATAACCATGCAGATTCCTGCCATGTCGAATCGTCAATTATGCCTCTATCGACCCCGGATCTTCCCTTCTTATATCCACCCTAAGCCTCGTTTTCAAATTCATCAGTCTGGCCCTGTCGTGATCTCACACGCAATATACTTTCAGTTCCTCTTCTTATTCTTCCAGCCTTTGAATGAGTTCCGTGACCTCGTAGGATTCTGGCCCACGCTCCCACCTTGTTCTGATATCGCTTAGTCTTTCCTTGACAACGTTCAAGACATCAAAATATTTGGCTTCATTCTGATGAAGTGATCCCAGAGACGATAGAAATCGTAATCTTTTAGTGTCATTGGTGCTCAAATTTTCCAACTTGACCAATTCACGTAACACTACCTCCTCGTTTGTCGGAGCCGTCGTGATTTGATACGATACAAATATTTGGCCTGTTGTTGATTTGTGTTTTGATATTTAATATTCGACGCTATGATGCAATAAACTAGTTACGTCATTTCATTTGTTTACTTTCTCGAGTAAATTTAGTGTTATTTTGGTCACAATTTTTCCTTTCGATGGATAATGTCATGTGCAACCGTTTACGAAATGATGACGTTCAAAAAATTCGAGAATTCCGAAGTGAATACATAATGTAAATGATAAACTCTCGTCCGTGTGACGACCCAGCCCAGGACTTCACCAGATGGATACAAAAAAATCTCCTTTGTTTTCGTATACGGGATGATCACGTTTTTGGGTAGTAAGAAAAAAAATTGGCTCGCGTCATTCGGGTTTCACCTTGAGTGAATATTTCAAAAGGGAGGGGCAGCCTGCCTCCCACACTGTGGCGTTATGGTGTACCTCTGTACCTCCTGGGGAGTCACCCAATTTCACCTCAAAGCGCTACCTTTCTGGACTGGATCTAGCAGAGTTGTACTACGTCACTCGTTGTACACTAGATCTAGGTCATCAGAAAATGATTTTCTATGATGTTCCCCAGACTCCCAGTTGTATCCATAGACTCGTCTTTCTGACGAGTTTCAAGTTATCAAGTCATGTGACAACATCGGTAGAGTTTTGGTGATGGATACCAATTCGGGTCCAGTCCTCTTTTGATATGGACTACGTCATGATACATTAGATCACGTGACAGACGAACTCAGGTCCAGGCCCTTGTGTTTGATGACACCTTGGCCGCGAGGTTAATTAGATGTCAAAGAGACTGGCCCTACTAATTTTGACTGGTTTTGGTGTAAACTAGAGACTTCACCAACCCCCCCGGATCCAGTCCAGAAAGGTAGCGCTTTGAGGTGAAATTGGGTGACTCCTTAGGAGGTACAGAGGTACACCATAACGCCATAGTGTGGGAGGCAGGCTGCCCCTCCCTTTTGAAATATTCACTCAACGTGAAACCCGAATGACGCGAGCCAATTTTTTTTCTTACTTCGTTGTGGAGTTTTTTTTTTCCTATACGGGCGCCCTGTGGGACTCAAAGAGAAAAATAAAACGGGGTGGGGGGAGGTAAGTTGAGAGAATATTTTTGTGTTACAATAGATGGAGTCCGAATTCGGGGGGGGGGTGTTACCAATGAGTCCATCCCTGAATTTCCTCTACTCGTACCCAGGCCCCTTAGCGAGGTCTCTGGCATGCAGAAATCAAAAATGGGAATTAGGGAAATAGGGGGAGGGGCGCATTGTTTGGGGGTTGTTTATTTTTAATTTAGATTAAATATTTAATTAATTGATAAAATATAACAACTAAAAAAATCTAATTTTATTCTCTATCCCTCCTTCCCAGTGCCCGAGGCATACAAAGGTCAAAATTGGAAGCTAGAATACTAAGACTTACTTTTAATTGTACTTAATTAATAATATATAACAAATAAATAAGAAAACAAACGTTTCTCCTCAGCCCTCTTTATTCAGTTAACCCCATTCCCTGGGCCTGGGTACGAGTAGAGGAAATTCAGGGATGGACTCATTGGTAACACCCCCCCGAATTTGGACTCCATCTATTGTAACACAAAAAAATTCTCTCAACTTACCTCCCCCCACCCCGTTTTATTTTTCTCTTTGAGTCCCACAGGGCACCCGTACAGGAAAAAAAAAACTCCACTACGAATTCTAGTCTTGTGCGAGTGGTTATCCTTGTGTGAGTAGTTCTGATAACATGGGAAGCAATCGCGATGGTGCCTTTGACGTTCAATCCGGTGATGAATTTGACGAAGACAGTATCGGCGATGGTGCCTTTGACGTCCAATCCGGTGATGAATCTGACGAAGACAGTATCGGCGATGGTGCCGGTGATGAATCTGACGAAGACAGTATCGGCGATGGTGCCGGTGATGAATTTGACGAAGACAGTATCGGCGATGGTGCCTTTGACGTCCAATCCGGTGATGAATCTGACGAAGAGTTAATTCGCGAAAGAGACAGTATCGACGATGGTGCCTTTGACGTCCAATCCCAGAGTCAAATGTTTGAGGAAAAAGCAGCGAGATTGGATGAAATGCTAACAAAGTTAAGACCTGGTTGGAATGACACTAACGAGACATTTAAGAAGTTGATTCGCGAAAGAGAGCATCGTAGTGTGGTTAACGAAAAGGAACAATAGTTGTCTACGGTCTGGAAAAGTTAAGAAGTCGTGGAAGAAAGAAATAAAAAGAGAAAAGGAGGAACTACGGTCAATGTTGGAAGTAATATTGGCATGTCGCGAGGTAGAAGATACGAGGATGGCACCCTTCGGTAAGTTGACATTCTAGACAGATAGTGATTGAATGATGATGCACGAAATATTGCCCTTTGACATGACAAGTCCCGACTCGTTTTTATTCATCTCGTTAATCTTTTTTGTTTTGTTTTTTTTTTTCTGGTGATTTTCAAGGTTACCGCCGGGGTGTTCCCGAATTTGAACAGCTGACTCTTCTCAATTTGATAGCCGGAGCCTCGAACACATGTGCATACTAATTTCCATATATATATACATATATATCAATGTGTATAAATCAACTGTCCTTTTAATAACAACGAAATAAAACATAATCTTAACAATTTTTTCGTGATGTTTTACTGGATACAAACGCAACAGTCCTGACTACCCCGAGTGTCATTTTTCAAACCATTTTTTCTTATGTTGGGCAATCCATTCATTCCTTTTCATGATATTTCTTGACTCGACTTCTAGTCTTTCATCAGAGAGGCTTGGAACTGGAATTGCCTCGCAAATACTGTCCTCTTCTCTTCGCCGCGCCGTAATCTCGTCAGACCACGGTTGATCTATCCGTTGGGAAAACGAACACTGTAGTTCTTTATCTTTTTTTCCGCAAGTCAAAAGAAAACGACTCTCGTCTTGCTTGTTCGCGTCAGCATACCGCGTGAGTTTGGCAATGCAGTGACAAAAACAATACCACGGCCCTTCCTTGATCTCGAGGTGAAGCTGATGCGACAATTCGTTCACCCATTCGCGCACTCTGTCCGTAACTGCCACCCAAAATGGGCAATCGAGGTGCTTCTTACAGTAAACATGGGTTTGATCTTCGGTCAATGAGGTGTCATGAAATGGGCACAGACGCGACGGTTTTCTCACGGTTTTCGGTGGTGGCTCGATGGGTGTAAATTTATTACCGGTGACGCTCGTGGTTCTCTTGCATGTAATTGGATGGCAATTGACGTGCGCTATATTTCGAGTGGTCACGTGTTAATGTAAGTTTGTCTTTTACACGAGCAAAAATAACATCGTAGTCAAGGAAACGTTTTTGACCATTAACCGTTTCGAATCACAATATCTATCATCCTATCGTAACATCGAGATTTAAGATTTATCATTTTCACTGCGCGAGTTAACCAATAATAGCTCTAAATGACAGAACTGTGTACTTGTCGCGGCGAACACGACGGAAAAGACGCGGAATGTCCTTGCACGCTATTGCAAAATATTCTTTGGAATTTAGAACTCTTTAGCAAACTGGAAGAGAGAAACTCCGACCAACTGAACGCAATACAAATGTATTCAGAGTCAAATGACGCCCAAGAATTACGAGATACGGCAACAACGATAATACGTTCATATCAAACTTTGGGAAGTGTAGGAACAACGAAGGACTTTTTGGATAAAACCATCGGTCTTTGGAATGATGCGAGAGACAATCCTTCGAAAGAAAAGAAGGTGTTAAACTATCTTCGACGTATGCGCGATCAGACAGACCAATGTATTAAGCAAATTGACACATCGTTAGATTTATTAGAGGAACAGTTGTTACGTGGATGAATGTGTGACGGATCGGCATGTCGAAACACACATCGAGTTGATTTAACGTTAGAGCACCCCATGACGCGAGTCAGTATTTTGCATTACCAGTGTAGCTCTTTATTCACTGTTTAATAATATAATTCTAAATCACAAAAATGATGATAAAAAAAGGACACATTTTTTATCTTTTCTTTCGTTGCACTATTATTTTATCATCTTGTACATGCCCATTTGTCAATTAAACAATATACAAATTATGGTACTCGAGCGAATTCGACTGGGCGAGTGTTTGTGTTCAAATGTGCCACATGCATCGAATACGGGAAGGATAAAGACAAAATGGAACTCTGTGACCACAACGGCATCCCGTATGTAGTCCGGAAAATGCAGCTGCCAGTTCCTTGTTAAAAGATTGCGATTTGTTCAATATAACCTCTTGAATCTGCTTTTCCCATTCGACGAAATCCGTTTCGTCGATTTTTGTTTCTCCCTGCCAAGGCGCGCGATAAACTTCCATCTCTACCTCGCAATGGCCAGATACGTTCTCGAGACGGCGAATGATTCGACTTTCCACTTCCACTACTTCACAGTATTCCTCTGTCATTTGATGGTTCAAAGAAATTCCACTGAGAAAAATACCAGGGGATTTAAAAATGGCATGTGCTCTATCCATCAGAGACAGACCTTCGCACATGGTCAGATACACTATCGCATGATTGAGATACACTTTTATCTCGGTCATGTTCACCCGGCGTTCTTCGGCGATGAACGAATACTCCTCCAGCGAGCCGTCTTGGACGTGTTTGTCCATGAGGCTCGCTAATTCTGGGTCTTTTTCGAGGAGTTCTTTCAAAACTGTCATTTCGCATTGTAACCATTTTGGAATGTTACCATCGCAGTCAAACATGCATTTTAATATGGAACATTTTCTCAGTGGGTCATTCAGCCCTTGTACTTTGTCCCATCGCCGCATGGATTCGCTCATGCTCGTCACGTCCAAGCCACTCAGTCCTTTCAGGTCTTCTCGGATGCAATCCCACGAGGTCTTTGTTGGACCAGGATCGTCTTCGTATGCGCAATCGTCCAACAACGGCTTGGTGACACCTGGCCGCGGCTTTCTCCCGCGAACCTTCTTCAAAGAATTCTTGATCTCTGTGATGACCTTCAGATAATCATCTTGGATCATTCTCACAGCCATTGTCAGGGCATCCAAATCGACCTGCGCTCTCTTGTCTTCGCGACCACTGGACCATATTCGAACCAGATCTAGTACGGCACCTCTTTTTGAGACAAAAGAGCCGTTCACATCGCGAGATAGTACCGTGGAAGCCAGACGTAATATTCTCTTGTCTTTGCAGGTAGCATTTCCTCTTTTCGGAGCCATTTTCGATACTTAGCGTTTTGTCTTGTTTTATCTGCTGAAAGCAACCAAGAGAGAATGAAGTCGGTGTACAAACGCGCTGGCTTTTGTACCATTTTTACATCTCGTCTCTGTCGTCATACCCATTTTCAGACCATTGATCCTGACGCAACACTGACGGGGTCACCACGACGTAATGATGTCAAGATTACTTCATTCGTCAAACCCGAGTGCGTCGGGATGACGACGTTTATTTTGACATCAAATCTAAAACGCGGCATATTATGACAAGTCACCCCACCTCCTTCAAGAGAAAAGAAAAAAGGATATATAAGGATCGAACGCGGTTGCTTGCAACGAACAGAACACAACGGAACGAAACTGAGCAGTTCAACCGCATGAGAAGATCCCTATGAAAATGGCGCCAGTGACACGTTCCGAGTCCACGGTGGTTCCAAAACTGAAACTGCTTCACCAGGCGAAAAGCGATGCTCAATACGTCAAAAAAGTTGATTGAAGTTTCCGTTCCACGAAAGTTGTGCTCAGCGTCGCCATAGAGAAAACGAAGCAATGCATTCATTGTTATCAGCCACACGAAAGAGAAATTCCTCAGCGAAAACTACCATTGAGGCAAACAAGTCAAGTCAAGACAGCGTGCACTTGTGCTGCATTGATGAATGTGAAATCCATCTACAATGCGCATCAAACAGGGCCACATGCAAACGAAATAGATAAATTAGTGACCTCTCTCAATCAGACGGTGAAAGAATTTAACATTCTTAAGAGAGAACAACGTCGATTGAAGTCATTGCCACAACAAAAATGCAAATATTGCAAAAAATGGTTTACGCTGGATCCCTGGAATTACTACCATTACAATACTGTAAAGAACTAAAAGAATTACCGTAAACGTCAATGTATAAGCCGCACCCCGAATTTAGAAGCGAAGATTTTGGAAAAAAATGTAATACAATAAAGTTTGAAGTTCCAGAAACTTTCTATTGCTATAAACCAACAAGAACAAACAATCAAGGTTTCACCATAAAGTTGAAATTCCTTCGATTGAAACAAAACGAACGAGTGCTTAGTAGCCAAGCTTTAAATGTGGGGAGGAGTCTGGGCCAGGGCCTGGGTATCATGGCCACGTCAAAAAACATGTTTGGAAACGCGCAATAGGCGAAAAATTTCATGCAGAACAGGAGCTTGATAATGCAGTCGACAAATTTGCTGAGAAGGTGGTCAAGGACAACGAAACAGAGGGCCATTTACCTCGCGAGTACTCGCGAATTTTGTGGTATTTTATCGCATGTGGCGGAAAGATATGCATGGAAGTGACTGTGCGAAGACGTCACTGCAAACAGCTGTGCGGAGGAATGGAGATTCCTTGTAGGTTGGTGTTTACTTGTTTGAGTAAAGCGAAAATTAATCGCTTGAAAGAACTCTCTCAGAGCAAGATTCCCTGATAAACACTCGAAGACACAAACGGCTCCTTTAGGAGCCACCACTCATTAAAAAGTCAATGAACAACAGCAACATGCTCTCAGTTTCTTTTATGTTTCTTTACTTTAAAACTCCAAACACAGATGTATCCATGGATAAGCCGCACCCTTGATTTATGGCTTCAATTTTGTGAAAAAAAGTGCGGCTTATACATGGACGTTTACGGTAGAAAAGACTGAGCCATCTAAGGTGAATGAACTGTCGTGGGTGAATCACTCACGCGGGGAGACGAATGCTTTCGAAAATAGTGTGTAAAATATACGGTTACTCTACATTGTATAGTCAGACTATTGGGTTACAAGTTGTCGTTAAATACACAATTAAAGTATTCGTTTATATTCAAATATGTATTTCTCAGTCTTTGTTTGATTACGAATACAACAATAAATTTGTAAGGTATCCTACTTATAAAGTATTTTGTTTATTGGTACAAACCAATTCATTCGAAGGGCACAGGCGAAATACTAGTCTAATAACACGACGAACGCGCCCTCGGAAACACACGGTTGGTACAGGGAAACGGCACCCGAAGTCTCACCACCCCGCCCATCCACTCAAGTTTCAAACTCCATAATCATGGCTCAAGGTTGGATGAACTACCACGGGGAAATCTTCGATCTAGACCAACTGTATTCGTGGTATTTGAGTGCACACAATTCTCCTCTACGAGTCTTTCACTTTGAATGTCCATTCTTTGGACTGTTGTGTGCACGACAAATGGAAAGATATTGCGATTCCCATTCTTTCGGCACGATATTCACTTGGCCGCGCAACAAATATAGCGTGGATTGTCGAAGACCCCAGCGAGAGCAATATTCAGGTGTGATTCCGTTGAGGCAAATCAACATGTCTCTTGTGCGAATCTATCGATTGTATTGTCAGGGTATGAAAATGATCGAGCCGACATTGCAAAACTTTTTGGATTTCTTGGGACAAGTCTGCCATCTTTATTGTGGAAGTACTAAGGTGGACGTTATCGTTCAAAGTCTGACAAGAAGAAACGTCCACGATTTATTCAGTTGTGTGGGAAGTTGGTTGCAGCGTCACTGTCCCGGAAAAGTCAGGTACAAAACTTCCAATAGAAGAATCTTGATCAATAAACGGAAGCTGCCCCGTTCCAAGGTTTCTCGTGTCGTGAAGACAAGGTTCAGAATAAATCGTGCTGAATTAATTATTTGCAGGATCAATCGACGTGATATTGGCAATTAAAACGTTTTGAAAGAACTTTGAACGATTTTGTGCAAATTATATCCATTTTTTTTTTGATCACTGTATTCTTTTGATTGACTTTTAATAAGGGTGTATAAGTAGTCAACGAAGCTGATGGACTTTATACTTGCCACTGAAAACTCTGAACTGGATGAACAGTGCAAAGCTGCGCTAACACCCATTAAATGGTTCCCCAAGTAACTTATGGGCGTAGCCTAAAGCGTGCGCTAAACGCAACGGTCACGCACATGAATCACTTGAAACATGCTCATTGCAAGTCCAAATTTGATAGCATTTTATAAGAGGCGAAACGGTTAATTAACGGGATGCGGTGTCCGTTACAAGTCCAAATCCGATAGTACTACTATATTTTTCAATTCAGTGGCATAAACTTCAAATGCTTCGTGATCTGTTCGAGATATAGAACATGCAATGTTTTTTAAGTGGTTTTTATTATAATATAAGTGTCAACGATAAGAAAAACTTTACAACTCGAGTTCAAAATAGAATGTTCACGTTTAATCTCCCCAAACTTCACGGATGATGTTTTCGTGTTCCTTTGCACGTTGTGGGTCATGTAGGGCGCAGCATTCGACGGTTCTCAAAAAAAATGCATGATCGATAGAGAATAAAAATATAATGTTCCTTGTTTATTTTTTCCCACAGCGATGAACTCCATGGAAAAATCCACACGGGCAAAGGCGATTGGACGTTCCGATAATGTTCTTCCAACCTCTTGGCGAGTTCGGGAAATCGCTTTCTCTTTTTAGCAATCAAATCTGAGTGATTGTTCATAAAGTGAAAGTAATGGAAAACGACACCGTCGCCGTAACTACATTTCGAGCCGTTCTTCAATTTCAAATAGCCTTCCACATCATGAATGCCCGTACAATTAGCAATATCGTGTCGAAAGGCATCTGGAACGTCACAGCCTATTTTTCCCTCTCCAACTTTGTCTTCCTTTGTAGTCACTGACGAGAGTGCGGCAGTACGGGAAACGCGAGGAATGTCACATTCTATCTTTCCCTTCGCATTGTCTTCCTTGACAAGTCCTTCTAACGATACTTTCTTTCTTTTAATCGAATCCATCGTATCTGATGTCTCGGGATCCAAAGCTCGCTTCTTTTGAACTGAAGCCATGGTTAGAGGCAAATTCGTCTGGCGAGCGCGATTGTGTTGTGAGGTTTTGTGAAATGGCTCACCCAATTTATACATTTCTTCGAAATCAGAAAACACGTCATCTCGATGACGCAATCTCGTGATTTGCCTTGTGTATAAACGAATGTAAAATTGTCTACGAAATCGAGGTAATCGATTGTTTACTTGGCGTAGAATTAAGCCTAGATACGAAACGAGCCTGTAAATGGCGCACCCCGTAAAAATTACGCGACGACATGATGTAGTTTCACGTCCCATTTTTGCCTGTATAGATTTTCCGGCCCGCTTGTATAAAAATGGTTTGTGAAATCTTTTCTGTACAGTGATCGCAACAATCGCGAACCACGATGAACGACGCTAGCAATACTCGCGGCCGTCTTGGGTATATACTTCCCGTAAAGCGCATGGCTTCTCAAGTTAGTCGCAGAATAGGCGATTTGGAAGACAGTCGGATTGCCTCAGATGACATGATTCGTAATTTGACAACAGTACGCGAATGGCTGACCGAACGACAAGAAGTTCTTCGAAAAAGCAATAATGAAATAGAGGAAGCCTTGCTTTATGATAATGGTCTCTCCTTGTGTCAATGTTATAAAAAAGTCATGTCGCTGCAGGGAAATGTGAATGGTTTAGGGAGATACACAGACGAGATTGGTGAGATGAACAGGTTGGTGAGATGAAGGTTGCTTAGGAGACATTTGCAAGGATACGAAGAAGGATAAGCAATTAAAGAGGAGATATCCACAAGGACTCGAAGGAGTAATTAAAAAGATTGCGAAACTGAGTTAGTTGAAAACTTTGGACAACAATTTGACAAAGATTGTAGATATACATAACTTAAAGACTCAATCAAGGAGCATTTTTTTACAACGCATGTATGCAAAGACAATATAATATCGCAAAACAAGCGCAAAATGTCGTGGTCTCATTAGAAAGCAACAACACGAATCGAAAACATTATTAATTTGAGATAAGGGCGAAATAAAAAGAATGCGTACAACGTAAAACTAAGCCTAGACACCAAGAGGGTCGATGAGAGGATCCAGAACACAGGTGTCATTCTTGTGTTCAATACACGGAGCGAGTACGCGTCCCAGCACGGAGAGTTGTACAAGCCCACATTTAAAACGTGCCTCGAATGCAATATATATGTGATAAAAGTCTCAACTTTTATCACTTGTGGTAAAAAAAAATGATGAATTTACAGCCCCATAAGGCGGTTTGTAAATATCGCAAGTGGAATGAGCATGCGCTGTGACATAAACCCTACTTGGTTACCTCCCATTTTTTGTGTATAATATAAATTTCCTTTCGGTACAGCCGCGACGAACAAGTATAACCAAGTTCATGCACTTGCTTTTTTGGAGACAGGATTTTCGTAAGGCGTAGAGCTTGCTACACTTTAGACGATATCATTAGAGATCTGGCTCGCTAAACGACAGTAAGACCTTCGAGTACAATTCCAAAGGATGAGCAATGCCTCTTACACCTGCGAGCACCATCGAGCGAAAGACCGTTATCCGGATTCTTAGACTCAACCTCGATTTACTCGACGGCATCGAAGAAATGCCACCAGAACACTACAACCATAGAACCCTCTGCGAATGGATCGAAAGGTCATTAGAACAAAACAGCGAACATATTGATTCAATCGACGAAAACGCTACCACAGCACAACAGCTTGCTTCTATCGGCTTCGACCCGTCAAGCGATGCCGTTAAAAATATCATAGAGCGTTCGTCTGCAGCAACCACGCAACAACACGTTCGAGCGTGCGAATTGGCACGGATTTTTATTGCAGACGAATTTAAGTACAACCCTCTTCTTTCTCCGCCATGGGAGAGGTTTCCGTTTAAAAGTAATAAAACCAATGAATGTTTTTGTCTGGTTGAAAACGAAACCGAGGAAAGAAAACATTTTCACTGCGTCGGCCGTGTCAAAATTATGAACCTGGAGACAAAGGAGTGGCTGTCGAAAAGCATCGAGGAGAATTTACCGAAAGACGATGACGGATACCACACAGTCTTCTTCCACGGCACAGATCACCAAAGCGCAAAGAATATTTTGTCAGTAAGGGGGATATATTTAAATGCTGGACGACAGAAACGCGACTTTAGCTGCGGAAAGGGATTTTACCTTTCCAAAAATTTTGACCATGCGTTAAACTGGGCGAATTGCACAACTGCAAAGCCCGCGATACTGGTATTCAAAGCAAACCGCCATTTATTGGATTCGGCTAGCAAGCTAGATTTGTTTGGCGACGAAAAGCGATGGCACGAGATAGTGTCTGCCTTTAGGTCGGGAAGGCTAACGGCAAAGACACGAACGACTTTACGTTCGTACGACTTGATCGAAGGACCGATGGCGACAGTGAGAACAAGTGGAAGCGCGAACAAGGAGTTGATCGTCGAACAAAAACCGTCGTCTTACCAAATGTGTCTGATTTCGAGTGAATTTGCTGAAAAGTTTCAACAAACCCTGCATTGTATTATTTTTGGACAAAAATGAATCGGACGATAAGAATGGAGCGTGGCTACAAATAAAAATGTTACAGTTGTTCGTTTGTGTAAATTGGTTAGGACTTGTAAAATAAATGTATAGAAAATTGTCGTCTTGTGAGCGCAAAAAGGTGAAATATAAATACCAACAAAATGAGAAAGTACTTTTAAATGAATGGTTTTAACTAGGGTTCACGTATATCGCTTGGATGTGGGTGTGCCCCTTTGCTTGATCAGTGTATATCAAACCAAAACTTTGATTTACTTTGCTCGTGCAATTGCACCGGAGTTTGACCACCCGGATAATTCAGATGTGTATTATAATATGAATACAATCACTTGGATGTTAAGGACGTTCGCGCCCAAAACGTTCCCACGTACAGATTTTTTTAAAACTTGCCACGCAGAAAGGTGATGACCTACTTTTGCCAAAAAGGCAAAAAAAATGGGGGGTCACCGTGCTCGTTTTCGAGATCATGAGGTGCATTTTTAGAAGATTGCGTTACTTTAAGACGATCTTAGCTTATAACTGTCAGCAATAAAAAAACTACATTAGTGAAATTTAGATCAGGTAAACGTACTCAGTTCAACATAACTAATATAACTAAATTAACCTTGGCAGCTGATGTCTTTTTCTGAGGTGAAATAGACCTTGAAAAACGATACATATTAGTCGAAGAAAGAAAACTTCGGTCGCACGAGAGCATAAAAGGCCAAATATTTGTAACTTCTCACGTACAGATTTTTTTTGTTTTTTGTTAAAATGGACAAAATCAAGAAAGGAAGTGATCTACGGAAAGAAAAATGGGGGTCACCGAGCATTCAAGAGAGTAAAATCGCTGCGAAGTTCTCAAAGCGATTGTCTATTCGCACTGTCACGCCATTGCGTGACATTTCCGAGAAGACCTGGGTCCACAGCTATCCCATGATACCACATACTTTAATGTTCCATTCTTGTGGAAAATTTTTGCGCCTTTAGCATCGTGTTTACCTGCGTGGTCTACGATGAATGACGTGTGCGTGACATGTGCGAAAAGATGTGCAGTAGCAAGTCTGACAAGAAGAAACGTCCACGGTTTATTCAGTTGTGTGGGAAGTTGGTTGCAGGGTCACTGTCCCGGAAAAGTCAGGTACAAAACTTCCAATGGAAGAATCTTGATCAATAAACGGAAGCTGCCCCGTTCCAAGGTTTCTCGTGTCGTGAAGACAAGGTTCAGAATAAATCGTGCTGAATTAATTATTTGCAGGATCAATCGACGTGATATTGGCAATTAAAACGTTTTGAAAGAACTTTGAACGATTTTGTGCAAATTATATCCATTTTTTTTTTGATCACTGTATTCTTTTGATTGACTTTTAATAAGGGTGTATAAGTAGTCAACGAAGCTGATGGACTTTATACTTGCCACTGAAAACTCTGAACTGGATGAACAGTGCAAAGCTGCGCTAACACCCATTAAATGGTTCCCCAAGTAACTTATGGGCGTAGCCTAAAGCGTGCGCTAAACGCAACGGTCACGCACATGAATCACTTGAAACATGCTCATTGCAAGTCCAAATTTGATAGCATTTTATAAGAGGGGAAACGGTTAATTAACGGGATGCGGTGTCCGTTACAAGTCCAAATCCGATAGTACTACTATATTTTTCAATTCAGTGGCATAAACTTCAAATGCTTCGTGATCTGTTCGAGATATAGAACATGCAATGTTTTTTAAGTGGTTTTTATTATAATATAAGTGTCAACGATAAGAAAAACTTTACAACTCGAGTTCAAAATAGAATGTTCACGTTTAATCTCCCCAAACTTCACGGATGATGTTTTCGTGTTCCTTTGCACGTTGTGGGTCATGTAGGGCGCAGCATTCGACGGTTCTCAAAAAAAATGCATGATCGATAGAGAATAAAAATATAATGTTCCTTGTTTATTTTTTCCCACAGCGATGAACTCCATGGAAAAATCCACACGGGCAAAGGCGATTGGACGTTCCGATAATGTTCTTCCAACCTCTTGGCGAGTTCGGGAAATCGCTTTCTCTTTTTAGCAATCAAATCTGAGTGATTGTTCATAAAGTGAAAGTAATGGAAAACGACACCGTCGCCGTAACTACATTTCGAGCCGTTCTTCAATTTCAAATAGCCTTCCACATCATGAATGCCCGTACAATTAGCAATATCGTGTCGAAAGGCATCTGGAACGTCACAGCCTATTTTTCCCTCTCCAACTTTGTCTTCCTTTGTAGTCACTGACGAGAGTGCGCCAGTACGGGAAACGCGAGGAATGTCACATTCTATCTTTCCCTTCGCATTGTCTTCCTTGACAAATCCTTCTAACGATACTTTCTTTCTTTTAATCGAATCCATCGTATCTGATGTCTCGGGATCCAAAGCTCGCTTCTTTTGAACTGAAGCCATGGTTAGAGGCAAATTCGTCTGGCGAGCGCGATTGTGTTGTGAGGTTTTGTGAAATGGCTCACCCAATTTATACATTTCTTCGAAATCAGAAAACACGTCATCTCGATGACGCAATCTCGTGATTTGCCTTGTGTATAAACGAATGTAAAATTGTCTACGAAATCGAGGTAATCGATTGTTTACTTGGCGTAGAATTAAGCCTAGATACGAAACGAGCCTGTAAATGGCGCACCCCGTAAAAATTACGCGACGACATGATGTAGTTTCACGTCCCATTTTTGCCTGTATAGATTTTCCGGCCCGCTTGTATAAAAATGGGTTGTGAAATCTTTTCTGTACAGTGATCGCAACAATCGCGAACCACGATGAACAACGCTAGCAATACTCGCGGCCGTCTTGGGTATATACTTCCCATAAAGCGCATGGCTTCTCAAGTTAGTCGCAGAATAGGCGATTTGGAAGACAGTCGGATTGCCTCAGATGACATGATTCGTAATTTGACAACAGTACGCGAATGGCTGACCGAACGACAAGAAGTTCTTCGAAAAAGCAATAATGAAATAGAGGAAGCCTTGCTTTATGATAATGGTCTCTCCTTGTATCAATGTTATAAAAAAGTCATGTCGCTGCAGGGAAATGTGAATGGTTTAGGGAGATACACAGACGAGATTGGTGAGATGAACAGGTTGGTGAGATGAAGGTTGCTTAGGAGACATTTGCAAGGATACGAAGAAGGATAGGCAATTAAAGAGGAGATATCCACAAGGACTCGAAGGAGTAATTAAAAAGATTGCGAAACTGAGTTAGTTGAAAACTTTGGACAACAATTTGACAAAGATTGTAGATATACATAACTTAAAGACTCAATCAAGGAGCATTTTTTTACAACGCATGTATGCAAAGACAATATAATATCGCAAAACAAGCGCAAAATGTCGTGGTCTCATTAGAAAGCAACAACACGAATCGAAAACATTATTAATTTGAGATAAGGGCGAAATAAAAAGAATGCGTACAACGTAAAACTAAGCCTAGACACCAAGAGGGTCGATGAGAGGATCCAGAACACAGGTGTCATTCTTGTGTTCAATACACGGAGCGAGTACGCGTCCCAGCACGGAGAGTTGTACAAGCCCACATTTAAAACGTGCCTCGAATGCAATATATATGTGATAAAAGTCTCAACTTTTATCACTTGTGGTAAAAAAAAATGATGAATTTACAGCCCCATAAGGCGGTTTGTAAATATCGCAAGTGGAATGAGCATGCGCTGTGACATAAACCCTACTTGGTTACCTCCCATTTTTTGTGTATAATATAAATTTCCTTTCGGTACAGCCGCGACGAACAAGTATAACCAAGTTCATGCACTTGCTTTTTTGGAGACAGGATTTTCGTAAGGCGTAGAGCTTGCTACACTTTAGACGATATCATTAGAGATCTGGCTCGCTAAACGACAGTAAGACCTTCGAGTACAATTCCAAAGGATGAGCAATGCCTCTTACACCTGCGAGCACCATCGAGCGAAAGACCGTTATCCGGATTCTTAGACTCAACCTCGATTTACTCGACGGCATCGAAGAAATGCCACCAGAACACTACAACTATAGAACCCTCTGCGAATGGATCGAAAGGTCATTAGAACAAAACAGCGAACATATTGATTCAATCGACGAAAATGCTACCACAGCACAACAGCTTGCTTCTATCGGCTTCGACCCGTCAAGCGACGCCGTTAAAAATATCATAGAGCGTTCGTCTGCAGCAACCACGCAACAACACGTTCGAGCGTGCGAATTGGCACGGATTTTTATTGCAGACAAATTTAAGTACAACCCTCTTCTTTCTCCGCCATGGGAGAGGTTTCCGTTTAAAAGTAATAAAACCAATGAATGTTTTTGTCTGGTTGAAAACGAAACCGAGGAAAGAAAACATTTTCACTGCGTCGGCCGTGTCAAAATTATGAACCTGGAGACAAAGGAGTGGCTGTCGAAAAGCATCGAGGAGAATTTACCGAAAGACGATGACGGATACCACACAGTCTTCTTCCACGGCACAGATCACCAAAGCGCAAAGAATATTTTGTCAGTAAGGGGGATATATTTAAATGCTGGACGACAGAAACGCGACTTTAGCTGCGGAAAGGGATTTTACCTTTCCAAAAATTTTGACCATGCGTTAAACTGGGCGAATTGCACAACTGCAAAGCCCGCGATACTGGTATTCAAAGCAAACCGCCATTTATTGGATTCGGCTAGCAAGCTAGATTTGTTTGGCGACGAAAAGCGATGGCACGAGATAGTGTCTGCCTTTAGGTCGGGAAGGCTAACGGCAAAGACACGAACGACTTTACGTTCGTACGACTTGATCGAAGGACCGATGGCGACAGTGAGAACAAGTGGAAGCGCGAACAAGGAGTTGATCGTCGAACAAAAACCGTCGTCTTACCAAATGTGTCTGATTTCGAGTGAATTTGCTGAAAAGTTTCAACAAACCCTGCATTGTATTATTTTTGGACAAAAATGAATCGGACGATAAGAATGGAGCGTGGCTACAAATAAAAATGTTACAGTTGTTCGTTTGTGTAAATTGGTTAGGACTTGTAAAATAAATGTATAGAAAATTGTCGTCTTGTGAGCGCAAAAAGGTGAAATATAAATACCAACAAAATGAGAAAGTACTTTTAAATGAATGTTTTTAACTAGGGTTCACGTATATCGCTTGGATGTGGGTGTGCCCCTTTGCTTGATCAGTGTATATCAAACCAAAACTTTGATTTACTTTGCTCGTGCAATTGCACCGGAGTTTGACCACCCGGATAATTCAGATGTGTATTATAATATGAATACAATCACTTGGATGTTAAGGACGTTCGCGCCCAAAACGTTCCCACGTACAGATTTTTTTAAAACTTGCCACGCAGAAAGGTGATGACCTACCTTTGCCAAAAAGGCAAAAAAAATGAGGGGTCACCGTGCTCGTTTTCGAGATCATGAGGTGCATTTTTAGAAGATTGCGTTACTTTAAGACGATCTTAGCTTATAACTGTCAGCAATAAAAAAACTACATTAGTGAAATTTAGATCAGGTAAACGTACTCAGTT
>NC_090870.1:17864142-17874142 GCF_036669935.1 Montipora foliosa | reverse complement strand
TATTCGCACTGTCACGCCATTGCGTGACATTTCCGAGAAGACCTGGGTCCACAGCTATCCCATGATACCACATACTTTAATGTTCCATTCTTGTGGAAAATTTTTGCGCCTTTAGCATCGTGTTTACCTGCGTGGTCTACGATGAATGACGTGTGCGTGACATGTGCGAAAAGATGCGCAGTAGCAATGGGCGCGAACGTCCTTAAGTGCGAGAATCGCTTCACCCCACAAAAGAAAAGACATACATGTGCATTTTGTTAACGCCACGGTAATCTTTATTTTTAAATCTTTTCATGACTGCGAGATCAAACAGAGAATCAACTAGACAGATTCCAAATGACTTTCTAGCCAACACATTCACGATTCCACCTATATTCCTTAGGACTTAGAGTCCTGGTAATATTTTCAAAGTCAAAAAAATGACCAACGAGTTTCCACTCCGAAAGTTTTGTCAAAGCTGTTTTGCTCTTAAAGGGCAGGGCATCTAAATCTCGGTCTGAAATTCTGTTTTCACACGAATGGACGACTTCGAACACTACGGTGACAGCAACTATTTCGTACAAGGAAAACCGCCTCACAGTTATGGCATTAAATTCTGTGTCAGAGGCTTCGAGTCCAGCCCACTCCGTGATCACACATTTGAGACATTTGCAATCACAGCTTCGGTCGGTATTGGTAAAGTTCGAACCAGCACTTTTCCTGTTTGTTTTACGGCTCTCACCGTGACTTCTCTGCTAGATAACTTATCGACGCTATAAATAGTCTCGTTCTCTATCGTTGTAGTGAAAAAATCAATCCAAGCTTCGAGCACTTGATTCGCCTCGGCTACGGATTGCACGATCTTCCTGTCCGTCACTCTAGGTAAAATTTCCGGTAAAGCGCGTCTCATTCCAAAGACCCCATTGGAAACGGATTTTCTGCATATGAAGCAATCGGGCGTTCAGAGTGTCTCTGCTATTCTTGAGCGTTCTTGGGAATCTTTGCAATTTGTGGGCACTTGGTAAAATTCTCTGACACAAGATACGTGAGCCCTTTGTTGACAGCAGCGAGTCTTGATCAATCGGTCATCATCATCCAATTGTTCTTCTAAACAAATAGAACATACAAACTCTACCGCCGTCTTCGCCTTCTTACGAGCTGGTTTGTGATCGATGACGATCACTGTTGGTTCTTGTATCACCGGGAGCCAGATGAACACGCCGCTAGGAGGCGTACGACAAGCTTCACAATCGGACAATTCCGTAAAGCCGATACAAGAGTGGTGCGCTCGAATACCACAACAAAATGTTCGATAGATACGGGAATCTCCATCTACGGGCTCCGACAGTGACTTTTTACAAGTAAAACAAGAATTGTCTGCCATGGTCATTTATTTCACTTTGATCAAACACTGAATCGTCGGTTTAGCGATGGAAAAATGGGTCGTCAATTTATACGCTTTTTTTTGGGCGCGTCAAATGACGAATGCAAAATCGAAAATCCGTCACAAACATTCTTTCGTAATACGCGGCGTCATTTAATGCGAGGCGCCTACCAAAATACGCAAGCCGTAGCGTACCCGAGTGTGATGTAACCGAGACGTATTTGTACCATAACGTCGTGATATGACGCGGTTGAAATTCGACGTCACAATAAACGAAGTTTCAGACGTACTCATACAGAGCAAATAACATCTGATGCCGCGTATCACGACGACACAGCACTTTGTGACGTAATTTAATCACGGGTGTGCGAGTTGGTTCGTATATAAGCGGGTCCTTTCGCTGCAGTAATCACAACAATACCGATATTCGCGGTCGATACTACATAGACCTCAGGCATTCGTATAAGTTCGATGGCGTCCAACTCGGTCACAGTGTCTCCAAGAAAACGAGTCCACGAACCGGACATGTTGTCGGCAGAGGCAAATAGTCAGGGGAAAGAGCAGTCGACCCCCAAAAATCGTGGTGAGATGTCGAATGCGTTTTCAACGTTTTCGCTACTTCAACGGCGTTTCGAGAAAGCAAAAAAGGCAAGAAAAGCAAGACGTAAAATAAGGTTCTGCGAATGCCCTAGAGGTGGTGACATTAGGCGTGTGCACAAGTGTGAGCTTCACAAAATCAAAACAGAATATCTGTATATACACGAAGGTAGCCCAGACGGAGTGGTTGAACGGACTGACGAATCTTCCAAGTCCAAAAAAGATCCGGAAGTTGCAACTACGAGAGCCAAAACGGTCGCTGTTGTGATTACAAGTTCAGATCCATCATTAAAGGTCAAGTCATTACAAACTACGAAGCCCGTTATCCAGAGAAGACTTCTATTATCGAACGACGACATGATATCGCGAACGAGAAGTATCAATATTACCTTTCTGTGCAAGAGAAAAGCACCCCAAATGCCGAAGAATGTACGTGGAGCTCAGATGATGAATGGGATCCGAAAAAAATGCCCAACATGGAAATCTAAAATGAAACACTTGTAGTAAGAAAAGTACACGAAACGCATGTTGTTTTCTCTGATGATTTTAATGTTAAAAATAAAGGAAGCGTTTACAATTCGAGCTCTCGTTTGGCTTCGATGGTCTCGTTGTGCCAATTATTTCGGTCTAACATAAAACATTTTATCATCTCCTAAAATAGAATGCGTGTCTTTGTTTTACCGCGTTCAATTTACGGGCATTCTTTCGTGGTGATTTTCTTAACATGTCTGGGTACAAGTGTTTGAAGACGTCCAAAAGATGGTAATGATACAAAATAAAATCATGGTGTTTATCTATCCACTGCCACGGAATACGCCAGGGGGCGTCGATTTTCTCTTGCTTTTGAAGATCTTCCCATAAAGGCAGCAAGACGTTTTCATGGTGTTTTTCCATATTCTTGGTAAGTTCGTGAAACTGTTCTTGTTTTTCGACAGCCCGATGTGGATGACTTTGCATGAACCGAAAGTAATTCATAAACAAAACAGTTGTCAAACTGGGAGCGCTTGCAGTTTCTCGCTTTTAAATAAGATTCCATGTCATCGACGCCTGTGCCATATACAATGTCATCTCGAAAGGCATCAGGGATGTTACAGTCTCTTTCTTCTTTTTTTTTTCTCTATTTTATCAGCCACGGTATCGCCATCTGACGGAGATACAACATCTGATTTTTTGAATTCGTGAGATTTTCTCCTCACTTTGACTGAATCCACGGTAGTACAGAAATTATTCGACATCTCCGGGTCGACTGAATTCTTGATACCACGGGAATTATCCGACATATCGACTGGAACTGATGGTTCTTTTAGCTAGATTCACGGTACCGCAGGAATTATCCATCGCATCTAAATCAAACGCTCGCTTCTCTTGAACCGAAGCGTTGGCACTGCAAGAATCGTCAGACATCTCGGCCGAATTGACTAAATTCGTAGCTAGAGACAAACTCGTTTATCAAATGCAACCGCGTTGTGAGACTCTTCGAAATGGCTCGCTGAATATATACAGTTTAGCGTAACGAGTCACGTGGGCCATTAATTGTTTACGAATGAGAACGAGCATTTACTCTCCTCATATTTCATTTTTTGTTTCTTGTGATATTTTTGTCTTTTCATCGAGGGCACGGTGCCACAGGAGCTTGAAGTCACGAAAGGCGTTGTGATTGTTATTGTGTTATCGTTTACATTATGGCTCAGCATCAAAGGAAAGAAATGAATTTTATTTACTTAAGTGTCTAGTCGTTCTAGCGCTGGACCTCTAACTGGGGGCACTGTTTTTATGTTCTCACCCTATCCTTGTGATATTATACTCCTATTGCTTCAGAATCGAAGGCTCTTTGTATTAAGTTCGATCGTGTTGTGACACTCTTTGTTGAAATGGCTCGCCAAATTTATACAATCGTTCTTAACGGATTGCGCGGACACTAAATTAGTTATAAACGAGAACACGCAATGTTTGCATCTACAGGACTCAACTGCGATTTCAAGGTCATTGAAGCTTCTCTTCTTTTGAATTGAATTCATGGTCGTGATAAGAGACGAACTCATCTATCGAGCGCAATCGTGTTGTGAGACTTTTTCGAAATGGCTTACCAAATTTATACAGTCGCGCGCGTGCGTAAGTCACGAGTCGCTTGCGTCATTTTGACGATGTAACCCCTTGATATGTTTTGTGTGCAATCGAATGTGCAATCATTTACGAAAATAGACTCGACAATTTCAAACACTGACGTTGGTGACGTAACCCCATGATACGTTTTGTGTGCATTCATTTACGAAATTAGACTCGACAATTTCAAACGCTGAGGTTTGCGGATGACAATATTACCCCTCCTTTTTAAAGTATTCACTCTACGTGAAACCCAAATGATGCGAACCGATTTTTTGAGTCATTATTTTTCTATAGACTCGTTCAATGCCGTAATAAAAAAAATATATATCATCATTTCCTGAAAAAAAAGGACACGTGACCCGTTTTGAGCTCGCATAAAAGAGACGATATCACTCGTCTAATGCCATAACATGCCGTGGCGAAAAGCCGTGCGAATTATTGACTGGTGCTTGGAAAATTTTATCAACGTTTCGTTTGCAGGTCCTACAATTTTGTTACTGTTAACTGTTTGTCTCCTTTACGGCGGACCCAGGCAATTATCCAAAATCCTCGAACAAGAAGTCTTTACAAGGTATGCGACTTGATTTATTCCTCGATCGATGCGGAGACACCTTGGACGGTTTTGTGTCTCACTTGGGTGTCGCAAGTACCGTAACACTTGTTTTCATGTGGATCGAAGACCAGTGCGGAGAATATTATCTACGTGGTTTACTCAATGACGAACGATGAAATTTATTGTTGATTTTTGCTGTTTCTGTTTGCTCGTCTATTTTCCGCAACGAGTGCAACGGTACGATCCGTTAAGTTTCAGTGACGTTTCTTTAGTGTGGCTATGCATGTACATTATTGCATGTCATTTACCCGATTCTTTGAGGTATCACGCCGAAAAAATGGTCAATGATGGATTTGCTTATTTTACTGTGTTTTGTGTGGTTGTTACATTTATGGTCAAGTATCCAGACAATTGATGACGAATTTTCTCGGATTTGTTGGAGTCCGTTGTGTGATTATATTTCTTTATTGTCACATACAACGGGTGCAGTGGAACGTAGACTGGTTGGATTCCAACACCAGTTGTTTGGTATGGTCGTTCTTTCGCGCCATTATGCTCTATTTCCCCGAACCGTGGAAGCATCGCATCGAAAGAATATTCAACGCTGGATTTGCGTGTTTTACTGTGTTTTGTATAATGTGTCAACTGTACTACGAAGCACTACGCTAAAGTGTATGTCACCAAGGAACAATGCCATGAACCGAGAAAGAATGTCTATTGTAAAGAGCACCCAACTGAAGCCCTGCATTTGGAAAACAAACGCAAGGTACAAGTCAAGTGCAGCGAATGTGAACTTTTAATTGACTCTGAGTGACTTTGTTTTTGTTCTTTGATTTTCAGATTTCATTTTGATTTATTTTTTGGGGGGCCGTCATCGAAGTACTCGGGAACAACAAATCATGTACGTTTTTTTGTTTTGTTTTGTGGAACCGTCATTAGCATTAAAAACGCTACTCGTACGTTGTATGTAATTACCCTGTCATTGTTGTTTTTATTGTGGATTTGGACTTGCAACGAACACCGCATTCCGTTAATTAACCCTTTCACTTCTTATAAAATACTATCAAATTTGGACTTGCAACGAGCATGCTTCAAGTGGTTTGTGAGTGTAATCGCTGCGTTTAGCGCACGCTGTAGGCCACGCCTATAAAAGAAGCGATGTATGTTCGATTGCTTCGAATAAAGACAGGGTGCATTTCATTGCATGCGCGCACCAATTACGAGACCACTTTCTCAGACTATTTACCGTTCTGAAATGAGACGGTAATAGTCGTCGATGGTTTTGCGAAAGTCTAATACCCTCGCACGTCTGCACACACGGTAAACACCCACATCGAGTACATAAGTCTCAGATCGTCATGACATTTATTGCCAATATTTCACACGGTCGCGCTTCGACAAAATAACGACTCGTAACGTTCTATATCAACAATTCTATCGATCCTGTTGTGAGCGTCTCTTTTTTGCTTTGTAGCCATTTATATTTGCAATTCTCTGCCTAATTGTTCTCCTAATTTTCCAATCACCTCATCCTTTGGTTCTTCAGCCTTCACCTCTTTGCAGATGTCCTCAAAGTAACCATGCTGTACAGTTCCTCGTAACATGTCGATCTCGACTTGGCACCTCTCCACAGCACGTACGTCTTCCCGTACAGATGTGATTTTTTGACCGATCCTGTTCACGACACAGTCTGTGTACACAGGACAGGTGTCGTATTCGAGTAAGGCCTCGCCTATCTCCCGGTCTTTCGCTTTAAGATCTTGCAATCGTTCGGAGAACCAACGTCTCACCAAAGTCAGATCTTGGATGACATCGTCCAAAGCAGCTTCGCCGTTTTGCAAATCGCGAATTATTTGGCTAACCTCGCCAGCTCTGCGCTTACAAATAAGCATGTCTCCCGTAAAGTGCCTATTCGTTCCAAGGAAACGAATGTAGTCGTCGGTATAGCTTTGCATCGTGGCTTGTTGTTATATCTTGTGATTATCGCAATTAATCACTACACCGAAAGGGCCTCGAAATCCATTTTCCATTTTTATACAAACCGGAGAGAAAATCTAGTGGTTTTTATGAGGTGCGTCATTTGCAAAATCGCTTGGTATCCAAGCTTAATTATACGTCGAGCAAATAATAGATTTTCGTCGATTCTTCTGTATGTAAAACCGAAGTAATCGGTATTGTAAATTTGTCGAAACTAGCAGGTTAGCGTGGCTCAGTGGTTATGACGCTAGCCTTGAGATTCAGAGATCCAGAGATTCTGGGTTCAAGACCCCCCTTCGCTCCTCGTTGAATTTAAATCGTGGTAGTTCCCGGTTCGACTTCCCAGCTGCACTTGTAAACGACCGACTGGTTTGCCTCGGACTAATTGGGATTCTTGTTCTTCTGTTCCGTCATTTCGTCGTGTTTCGTTGGCCACGAAAAGCCCCTACGGGGAGTGGTCGATTAAGTATATATTGTATCGTATAGACCAAACGCCGATTCTAATTGTAAAGGTTTTTTTTTTATTTTTTACATCAAGAATAAAAACCACAAAAAACAAAACACAGCATGTTCTACATCTCAGACGTATCACAAGATAAAATGAAGAGTTTCTACCTTCAGTGTCTTCGAGACCATACAACTTCCCTCACTCGCCGCCTAATCTGTTCCGTAACCGCTGTTCCATTCTCGGGTCATCACACACACTTAAGAAGGCTGCATGATACGCGATGAATTCCCAATACGGTCCAAAGCGGTATTCAAACCATTTTAGTAAGGCCATCATACTCCAGTCGTCTTCTATAGAATTCCAGAGCTTCAAGAGATGGTCATACTGGGTGCGAAGGTCCGAAGATAATTTCGGGTAGTCAGCATTTCTGGCATCGCATACAGTCGTGTTGCTGTAGATAAGCCGAAAATAACGCTCGGTGAACTTGTAACGCTTCGTGTTGTCGTGTTCATTCTTCCAACGCCGATAGAACCATTTGGCATCGTCGTCAAGTCCTATTTCCATAGAAATGGACTCTTCCATGTCTTTGCTTTCGTACGTCATGTTTTCACTGTAATCTTCGAACCACTTACAGGTATAGACTTACTTGCGTGTGACGATCTAATATCATCGCGTGTACCTTTAAATCTTAAAAGCAGGTTCTCCGCAAAACAAATTTAGAATAGTGTTTTTTTCATTCGTCGTATTGTGTACTTAAATTTAGCTCTTTTTTTTTACTAGCTATGGAAATACTCAAAAATAGTTCAGCGCGGATAATTCGTTGAAATGGTTAATCGGTTCTTGATTAAGCTTTAAACTACAATAAAATATCTATTTATTAGATGCGTGATACAATGAAAACGAAAAGTTTCTGTCTCCAGCGTCTTTGGGACCATACAACTTTCCTTACTTGCCGCTTAATTCGTTCTGGAACTGCCGTTCCATTGCCGGGTCAGCACACGCACTCAAGAAGGCCGCATGGTATACGATGAATTCCCAATGCGGTTCGAAGTGTCGTTTAAACCAGGGTAGTATGGTCAAAATATCCCATTCGTCATCTATAGAGTTCCAGAGCCTTAAGAGACAGCAATACTTGCTGTGCAAATTCGAACCTAATTCGGGATACTCGTCATATCTGGCATTCCACAGACTCGTGTTTCTGTCGACAAACTGAAAATAACGGTAGGTGAACCCATGACGCCTTTCTATGTCGTGTTGATTTTTCCAACGCCGGTGGAACCGTTTGGCAGTGGCACCGAGTCCTACTCCATCAGAAATAGACTCTTCCATGTCTTTGCTTTCGTACATTGTGTCTTCGCCGTAATCTTTGAATCACGCACAGGTATAGACTTACTTGCGTGCGACGATCTAATATCTTTGTGTTTAAATCTCAGAAGCAGGTTCTCGAAAAAAATTTTGGGGTAGTGTTTTCATTCGTTGTATCGTGTACACAAATTTGGTTCATTTTTTACTAGCGATCTTGTCGTTTGAGTTTCTCGAACTCGTCAGGCTCATTTTATTAGCCAGAGAGATACGTTCTTGACGTCAACGAACAAAAAAAAAACATTGATGTCATGTTCGATTTTTCTTTTTTGGAAATGGTATTTGTTTTCGCATGATGACGCAGTAGTTAAAAAAAAATAGATGATGTCCATACGCTAACGGATATTCACGTGAGCTGACATCACTCGTTCGAGTTTGAGTAGAACGTGAAATTACGGCAATTATCTCACGATCGGATCGTCAATAGCAAATTATCTCGTAATATTACGTTGCATACCTTTGAAGGTCCTTTATATTATAAAACGCTGCTAAACACTGTATGCAATATAGAACCTCAGTCAAAGCCAGTAGTATCACCATGGGTCGCAGGAAATTTCAAGCTAGGAGTAAAAGAGATCCGACCGAACGAAACAGCAGCACCGAGACCTCACGGTCAAGAAACCAACCCAACTCGTGGTGAAAATACCGTTGGACCTTTTACCACAGGACACTCAACAGCGGTTGGGTACGAGCAGGCAAGTGGGTGTGGACAGCACAAGGCGGGAGAAAATATACATTGTCCAACTGATGAATGTCGTACTTTTTTTTAAATGGTTCACACTCAAACTCCAAGAGCATTCGTTCAGAGCTGGATAGTCCGTTTTGATGTGAATGTTTGTGTCTGGTCGCTGTTCCAGGTTGCATTGAACGATCGATTCTCGAGAAAATTCGCAATGGGCCAGACTGATTATAATGTCACGGACCACGGCATAAGACTCAAACAGGCTACCGTTCAATGAACGAATGTTGGACCATTTTAACTGAATCACAAGCGAGGTTGGCTGTAGAACTGAACGAGTTTGTTTGTTTTTGGTGTAAGAAAACAAAAATGTGAAACTGTGAGTTTCGTTTATTCGTTTTCGTAAAACTTAACATTCAATAATTCCTTGTTTATGCATGTCTTGTCACTAACACAACACGCTTTTTCGATGGATATACGAATGCCACCGAGTGATTTCTTGAGTGTAATATTTCAAATAGGATAAGGATACGAATTTAAATAAATTCTTAATGAATCAGGGATTGATGCGTTTTGGTGTGTTTTAAAAAGAGGCATCCTGTTTAAGGTCTTTCTACACAAATGCTGAAGACTTGAAATTCCTTTGTATAAAGGACTCAACAAGAAAAACATCTGTCTTGATTGCCCATTTGCTCGCTGAGCCAATTCAGATGACAGCATATAATAAACGATCATTTGTGACCCTCCATACGAAAACACGTCTTATGAAACATGGCAATTTGGGTGAAACCGGGTTTCAAAAGGGTTTCCAAAGGGTTTCAAACTCCCGAAACCGGGTTTCCAAAGGGTTTCAAATTCCCGAAACCGGGTTTGTAAAGGGTTTCCAAAGGGTTTGTAAAGAGTTTCAAAGAGTTT
>NC_090870.1:17834142-17859142 GCF_036669935.1 Montipora foliosa | reverse complement strand
ATTGTCAGAGAAATCGCGCGTTATCTAATAATCTTTTCCTCGAAAAACCGGAAGTCAATAGCATTGTTTATTTTGCGTGATTGACTGTTGCGAGAAGGATTTCGTCAACCCTTTCACTCGTGCAAAGTTTCCCGTTGACGAGTAAAATCATCCCATCACTCTTGGTAGCGAGAGGATTAAAAGGACATGGTTTTTTGAGTGAATCTAGTTGTTGTTATTAACCCTTTCACCTCCGCGAGTCTTTTCGTTGACTTGTAACTCGGTGGCCTTTACAAGAGTGAAAAGGTTAAATTAAACTATCTAAAAATTCGACGATTTGAACACCGACCTGCTCGTCGTACCATTATAATTCGATGAATTAAAGCACGTTGAACTAACGTTCTTCTTTTCAAAGAAAGTCTCTTTATTAATGACAGACACTGCAATTTAAAAAAGCAACATTTTTTATCGAGCCGAAGTCGTTTTCTTATTTGTAAACAAACAAGTATCGAATGTGAATTCCGAGTTCACACCGGCAATCTATTTAATCCGCTTTCGTTCCCATTTGGCGGCCCGGCAGGGAACTGCATCCAAAAAGAACAAATGGCCATTAAATTCCCATTCACTCAATATTGTGGTCACCTTTTTGTAACTAAAAGGCCATTCACCTTCCACGCTGTCTCTACGAGAATTTATTATTTTGAAGGAAATTACCGCCCCCACGATATTGTACAATTCACAATATGCAAGGGTGTCTTTTGAAACCAAATCGTCATCGAACCCCACGGCGTTCCTGATGCACACATTCACGTTTTTGACAAACTCTTTGACAGGCATCGTTCGCCCATTCATTGGATTAAATTTTCTGATGCTTCTACCATCGTTCATTACGCCTTGGATTATAACTGCAGATGATTGCAGATCAAACTTAGCATCGCCTAGTTGGCGGTTTACATCAAACAAGAAAACCGTGCGCCATTTTTCCAATAGTGCATTTGTTTCTACCAAAGAAGCAGGCAGTTCTCCTCTCTTTGATTTGGGAACCAAATGAGCGGGAAAGTCTCTCGGATCAAATATATGCTTATCACGTCTACATACAAAACACTGTAACAAAGAGATATTTCTTTGAGTCGTTTCAAAGTATTTCCTGAGACAAGAGTCGTGTGCCTTCTGTCTGCAACACCTAGATTTGACAAATTGGTCATCGGCACTCGTTTGCGCTTCCAAACAGATACAGCAAACTCGATTTTTGTCGAGTAGTTTAACTTTCTTGTTCGGCGGCTGATCGTCAGTGGCTGAGTATTCGGTGGTTGCAATCCAGGTCACACACGCCTCGAGTTTTGGAAAAAGTGTCGGTAGAGTCGTACGCGCAAGCTCCATTCGGCTTTCCGGTTCGTGGATGGTAACGGCTATCAGTTCTAAGAACAAGTTTTCCTGTGGTTCGTCCTTCCACCAAGCAACGTTCACCGTCAACTCCTGGCCAGATTCCATTATGACTTTGGGATACGGTTGTCCCCTGAAAGTCAAGCACCCATACATCCGCCCAGCGTACAATATAGGTCCCTCGAAATATGCGAGAGCATTACGAACGTCGTGATAACAAACTCGTTTGACCATTTCGTTTGTCGCCTCTCGTTCTCGTTCCGAGTGTACTCTCTTCATTTTTGTAGGGGTAAGGTTTGCGTTTTCTTGGGTTTGCTCACAACAGATTGTAACGACCTAAACAAACGCTCCGATATTTATACGGTCTTTTCTCCATCTTTTTTGGGTGTCTTACGTCATTTCAACCATGATGCAACATCATCGAAAAGCCCGAACCCCGACGCCCCGCAAACTTCACATGACATCACATCTGACTGGGTGTTGGCGATGGTTTGTCGTAAGTGCGTAATTTTGGCGAATGCCTTACATCCAACGACATAACATTACGGCACGATTCGTGTGACGCATTTTCGATTCACGTTCGTCATTTGACGCGTAGAGAAATGTATAAATTTGGCGGTCCATTTTTCGAACATCGACAAACGATCCAATGCTTTAAACAACTTCCAGGTTCGTTCTATTCAAACGCAAGCAAGTTTACAAGATACAAAGAAAAAATGCCAAACATTAGAATCACTCCTAAAAAGCGCGAACAGAGGCGAAAAAGTGATGGCTTGAGTAAATCAAAAAAACTCACCCAGAAAAAAGAGCTCAGGCAAACAGAAATTGAAATTTTGAGAGCAGAGAACGCAAGACTTACAGAGAGATGCCTACTTTTGACGGAAAGAACAACCAGGCTGTGTGAAGATTATTCGCGATGCATCAAAGATCATGCGAAAACATTAGAACAGTTGAAAGCGCTGCAAAAACAGGTTCATCGCAAATATCAGAGGGTCGAAATCATCGCATTACCAGATTAATAAGAATATGGAAAGGGAACACCGGACTGTCGAGTGATGTTCAAGACGAACTCGGTCGCGATTGCACACAAGATTTCCAGAGGCAAAGACGTGAAATTTAAAAAAAAAAAAAAAAAAAAAAGAAAGAACGTTGATCTATTTTGAGATACAATTCATTAGAGAACACTTGAGTCGAGTATTTCACGAATATGACTAAAACAAATAAAAATGACAACCTGTCATTTTGGGTTTTTTGGGTGTAGATAAATATTTGATATTATTTTTGTTGTAAGTCTTAAATTAAGGGATCTAGAAATAAACGTGTCTTGTATCCTTTACACTCAAGTTTCAATTCACGAGTCTTGATAATTTTAAACACGAACACATTCAAGTTTCGGGGTAGTACCAGCGCGCTCTTACGACGAACCAGAATGCAAAAAAAAAAAAAAAACCCCAGTGCCCAATCTCGTGTTTGTATTTTTTCGGTTGAGACTTTTGTACCAAATCAGACAGGCGAACGAGATTGTCAGTTTTGTCCGAGCCTTTGCTTGTAACATTTCCGAGACCTCGGCAAAAAACGGTTGTTTCATTCTTTTCTTTCCAATGTCATCTCGCTTTCTGATACTGACTGTTTCTGTGCAATGTTTGCTCAGAGTTTTCAGAGCGGAATTGACTGTTCGTCGGGAGCAATACTGGCGGGGTGTCACACGGGAGGGCCCCCCCCCCCTTCTCTCTCTCTCTCTCTCTCACGATCCTTCTTGTTCATAATCCAGTGGAGGCATAAAAAAGAACCAACACACTTGTCGCTAAGTTGTGTATCATGGTTGCGAAAGTTAAAAAGGGACCACAATAATCGGCGCAAGCTGTCGTAGCGCTCTGTCAGTTTGACTGGCAAAGCCAAACGAATGATACAGGTCACTTCGAATGGCACCAAACAAAATAACACCGAACATCAGATTTATTGTTTTTTTTGTTTGCGCGTTAATATTGGCAACCGAACTACGACCATGTTTTATTGTAGTCACTACAATAAAATTTACAGTCAATGCCGTCATACAAATGATTACAATTACATTCTTCGTCAAAATTACACTTATCTAGTCAACAAATTGCTAACTTCGTCCCCATTACAACTTCACGCCGATTTAAGTGTGTTATTCGGAAATGGGTGAATCCGCTGGAAATACTGGCTTTAGGGCTCGGTTTTATCCCTTGGGGCATTCATTTCGGTAGTCACCGAACACGTCTCGCAAAAGTTCGGCGGCGTTCGTTTGAAAAAAGGTGAGATATTTTGGAGAGAGATTCTAAAGGACTGGCACAACGGCGTAATCAAGCGAGCTTGAGCGGCAAAATTGTGGAATGTATCCTTTTGTTCTTGATGTGTGAATGAATTCCAGAGACTTCAGACTCATTTTATGGATTTTAACTTATTCGCGAAATGCTTTCAACACTTATTTGTATTTATGAAAATAGAGCGTTTTCATAGCTTGAAAAAGAGATCTTGAACGAGGAATTTTGATCTCTGTAAGCCGAAATTCGTTTTTTTTTTTCGTTAAGCGAGGCGCTTTTATGAGCAGTCTTCTATGTACCGACGCGACACGTGTGACGCGTGATCAATTCAATAAGCCTAGATACCTTGGATTATGGTTAAACTTTTTCTGAAAATGTTAAATTTTTTATTTGTATTTTTGAAAGGAGGGTATCACTACGAGCCAATCGAAATAATATAATAATTGCAAGAGTAAGTTTCAAGTCCACCAAGTTAATTATGCTGATTGCGCATTCCCGCTCGAATGTTGAATGTTTAAAGCTTGTTCCGCCTGTTTTAAAAAATAAATGAGCTCTTTGAGGATTATTCTACTTTATTTTCTCTAAATGCAGCAGTTGAAACTCTCGTATAACTTAATATCAAAAGCGTTCGGAGTGCTTCGCAAAGAGATCTTAAATAATTTGGTGCAATGTTGACAGTTTTGCTGACAAAAATATTTTGGGATCATATTTCGGGGAACCGCGTGGTTGAAAAAAAATGATGTCAATATTAGCCAGCTGAGAGGTTTGCAGAAAACCATGAATCCACGCGAGTCTGATTTATTGATTTACTGATTTACTTGTTACTGCGCATCATGGTCGGTTTAAAGTTCTCACGCCACGGTCTTCGGCTGGGAGAGTCCTCCATCAGCTTGATCTCCAAACATCCGCTTATCCCTCACACTTCTTGACGCTATTTTACTGACGATTTCATCCAACAACAGTTTTCTTAGTAGCTACGGCTTTTTAAATTTGAGTTGATGTAGTTGTTTTCGTCTCACTCACCTGTCGTGTCGTGACATAGAGAAGGTTGTCATGTCAACCATGTAAAACTGACCAATAGTGTGGCATCTAGTTCGCGCAGCGTCACGAGGCAATTGTCACGAAAGAAGAAAATATACGCGCTATGAGATTCCTCGAATCAAGCGGAGAAAGTCGAAAGAAGCTGGAAGAAGAACGGCAGATAGAGTAGGAAGCTCAATGCTAAAGCCCTATGCCAATTTGAATGAAATGCATCACATGTCTAATCTTTTGTTTAATAGCTTGTCTTAAAGTTATAACTTATCTCAGAGAAAATCGACTTGTCGGGTTTCTATCAAGTGGGAGGGATTAAATAAGCGTGATTGTAAAGCAAGAAAAGTAAAATCGTAAATTTCCCAAATATCCGTTCAGCGAACAGTTCGTTTTCATTTACTAGAGCTCGCAAGTTTCCGGCATTAGAAAAAAAATACTTTATTGCCGATCAAGCCGTGTCACGCGTAATTAGGTACGCGTTTTAACTGTGGTTATTCCGACATTCGAGTTAACATTTATTTACTTTGTTCCTCTGTTGAAGTGGCCCATTCAGCCGTCTACACAAGCAGTCTGATCGCTCTTTTCAAGAAGTGTGATACACAAAAATTATGAAATCAATCAAGCAGCACAGTGCCCTGGTCTCAAAGGACTTCTTTCTCCCCAAAAACAAAAGAAAAACATCTCACCTACATCAAAGAGTTTGCCGTCTTCGGCAAAATGCCACATGTTCGGCAAGTAATCGTTGTGAATGAGTAATGAGAAAGAACAATAGCTTGAATAGATGAATACTTAAATACCCCAAAATTTGGGGTACACACTTAAATCGGCGTGAAGTTGTAATGCGATACTCTCTGCTGAGTCCACAACATCCAATGATTTTTTTTCGGAAACATCTAGTATCTGTCTCAAGAAAATCTTCCGCAGCCAGTCGAGGGTTCAATATCTCTTGAATGTTGCGAAGATAGTCGAACAATCGCTTGAGCCGCCGTCCATCCTTTGCCAACTGATCAGAACGAAGGCTTCCGTTTATGTCTTGAAAACCGACGCTGATGTGATCCTCGATCGATTCCTTGCATTTCGTATCCCAAGCCTCCAGTTCATAATCGAGTTCCTCTCTTGCCTCTCGCCAAACGGTGAAAAAACAGCGTATAGCACTTCTCTTTTCACGACAATCCGGAAAGGCACCACAATCGCACAGAGCTTCCGTCTCGGCAACGTTTAGTTATTGAAATTGTTCCGGTCCTGTAAATGATTATATTGCCTTCGAAAAGTATTTGCTTTTATGTCACGAGTCGTTCACTACGACATCGACACAAGACGTCATATACATGCTTTATGCGTACCAAAGTTCTTTATGACTCGAATCGCACCCCATTACGTAAACGCCCAAAATACGCTGTAGCACGAAACGAGTTTCAGATGTCTATGACCGAGTACATGACGACAATTACGTTATATTACCGATTACGATGTAACTCGATGTAATTGGGGAATTTTTCTTTTTTTTTTTTTGGGGGGGGGGGTTTTCCGGATGATGTAACTTTTTTCTTATTACGTCTTGTTTCGCATTTTTATCCGTTCGTCATTATATTTATATATAGTTTGCACGAGAAAGGGTATATAGTAAGTCTCTTCTCGCCGAAGCACCAGTCTATCCAGTGTTATCTCTCGAGTTCTGGTTTTGCAAACATGTCGTATTTTGTGGGTGATGTCGAATTCATAAGTGGAAAATTGGATGATTGTTATAAGTGCGTCAAGTGCAGTCAGATTCTTCATGATCCCATGCAATTTACGTGTGGGCATAGGTGAGTATTTGAGTAAAGTGTTCAAGTCGTTTAAAAATGTCAAAATCGTTAAAAACGGTGTGTATGTTTTTTGGGTATCGTACAGATGTTGCAGTGAATGCGTAAATGACATGTTCGCAGTGGAGAATGACGATTGTGGAAAGTGCCCGCGCGACCTGCAAACCCTTCGATGTATACGCCAAACGGGAACTGTTTGAGTTTAAGTGCTTTTGTTCAAACAACAAGAGAGGATGCGAATGGAAGGGTGAATACCCAAGATTTCGGGAACACTACTCCGTGTGTGCTTATGCAGACGTGAATTGCGTCTACTCCAATCATGGATGCGATGCAGTCGTACCGAAGTCCGAGTTAGCACATCACAGAGAGGAAGACTGTCCGTTCAGATTGGTCGATTGCGAGCATTGTGAACTCGAACATCGAGCAAAGGACTCGTCAGATCATCTGAAAGAATGCCCCAAGATTCTCGTGGAATGTCCTCACGGTTGCAATCGAGACAAATTCTTCAGAGAATTGCTACCGGAACACGAAAAATTGTGCCCAAAAACGCCGACGGTTTGCGTTTTAACAATGTCGGCTGCAATTTTTGCGGTCCCAGAGAAAGTCTCGACGATCACATCGGTTCCAATGCACCTGAACATTTAATTCTTGCGGGTGATTTTATTCCAGTGGTCCTAGCACGGTTAGAGCTCCACCAAAAACCCGTAGATTCGTGCGTGGAAGCGAACAAGAAACACGAGGAACGATTGTCTGCACAACAAACGATTGTGAAATTGAATAAAAATACGTTATTCGCGCATCAAGAAAAAATGGTCAGGATGGAGGGGAGTTTTGGGCATCTGGAAAAAAGTCTCGAGCGCCTGAAGAAATCTGAGGTCGGTGGTGGTGATGTTAAGAAACAATTAAACTTATTCGACGAACGGTTGTCGATAATCGGTGCAGAAATCGAGGCGATGAGGGTTTCTAGAGACCCCCCGCAATCTTCGCCATCTGGCAGTCGTGAAACGGAATGATTAGATTATCATTTAAAATTACACAAAATACAGATACAAGACCAAGCCCAGGCTATTTTCCACTTAGAAAACACTTCGTACGATGGAACCTATACTATGAAGATTGACAATGTTCAATGCAGATTTCAAGATGCAATTTCAGGAAGATCTACACGGATAGAGTCTCCCTTTTTACACTTCGCGGAGAGGTTACCGATGTCAAATGTTTGTGTATCTAAACGGAGACGGGGGAGGGGGGGTCATAGAACACATATGTCTGTATTTCTCGCGATGATGCGAGGAGATTTTCACGCCATACTTTCGTGGCCTTTCAAACATAAAGTTACGTTCATGCTTATTGACCAAGAGAAGAACAATGATTATCTGGATAGCTTCAAGCCCAGAGATAGTGATATAAGTTGGAGACGGCCCCGTAGTACAAGGAACGTAGGATTGGGAATCCCAATGTTTATCTTACACGAACATTTGTCTTCTGGTGGATATATTCATGACGATATGATGTTCATAAGAGCGCAAATCGACACCATTGGGTTACGCAACTTGTAAAAAGTCATGACAGATCGCGAGATTGCCTTGGACGAACTAGTGACTACGGGCAACGGTTATAGACGACGATGGTTAAGAGATAAAAACTCGTACTCGGAAACGGCGATTCAAATGGCGAAAGGTCGCGCCATCACTCGGTTTGTCGAGTGTTTGTCATTGTGTGAAGACCAAGGAGGAAACGTATCAGAAGCTTTGCGGTTTCTTCTAGATTACGTTAGCACAAGAGAAAGACCCACTGATTGGGGATTGCTGGAAGAGGGCCTGGTCTGCGACACACATGGCGTGTTGTTTCGTAACGATCCATCTTTCAGTGACAAAACGCCGGCAGGGAGAGTGAGCGACAAACAAAGGTATTCCGTGAGGCCTGATGGTAGTTTACGTTTCTATCCAGTACCAAAGGACATGGAGCTGGCTTTGGGGTCTGTTCTCGATCGTTACAATCGCATATTTGAAGACTGTAGAGGCTCGTACGGAATTTCGTTGTTTCAAACGTGTGCATGACTGTTTTGTAATTTTCTCGAACTACACCCGTTTGCCGATGGGAACGGGAGGCTTTGTCACATTCTGTGTAGCTATGTCATGTCGTCTTACCAGCCATTTCCCGTATCCGTTTGCAAAGAGAAAAACTATGTCGCGACTCTCGTGTACGCGCAAGACACGGGCAACCTGGAACCACTCGTAGTTTGTCTGATTACTAGTATTTGCCGAGCATGGAAACTGTTTCTCTCTGACGTCGAGAAACGCGAGGATTAGTACGGTTTTTTCTTTTTTTTTAATCACTAAACAAATGTAGTTTTTTTTATGCGATGTATGGTATGTTGAAAATAAAACAGAAAAAATATATATATGATGTTGGCCTGATTGCGAACCTCGCTATGGGGCCCGACCCAAACATCCTGACCCTGACTCTGAAGGCTCATATGGATACTCGAGTATGACTAAACTGTGACGAATACGATACGTATATTTTGAAGCCGAATTATTTCTTACCCCTGATGAATAGACATATCGGACACGATTAAATTATGACGAATACAATCCACATACTTTTGAAGCCAAATTATTACTCACCTCCGATAATTCAGTAGCCCACCACCGAAGGAGCAAATGTCCAAGGACTGTCGTGGTGTTCCCCTTATGTACAGAAGGAGGCGAAGAAAAAGAACCGATGCGATGGGACCCCCGCAATGCCCGAGGGCTGAACAAGTTGAACCGGTTGCTCCAGTATCCACGTCTGTTTCCGGTGATAACCCGGTCTTTCCACAGTCAAAGTTATAAGGACATCATTGCTGCAATGAAGTGAAGTGAATTCTTTAGACGATCAAAGAAAAAAATCGAGTGTCTCTACAAAGTATGAAAATGTTACTACATTGAAAAAATAAATAAATGAATAGATAAACAAAAATCCACCATTCGATTGATTACCTTGACGGCTTGTGATTCAGTGTAGAGAACAAAAAAATATGGGTTAAAAGTTAAAATGTTTAGGAGGTATATCGGAGACGCGCGACCTACCAAGGAGGGGGGGGGGGTACGAAAGGGGGAATCCACGGACCTTCACTAACGAAAAAAAAAAACCACACGATTTCTTTATTGTCAAACTTTATTGAGATCGATACATTCATCCCGAAAGTAAACGCTTGTCCTTTTCGTTTCGTTTTTTTTCTTCAAGTGTCTTTTTCTGGCACGTCTTACGCGCTGGTCATATTTAAACAACCATCGCAAGGCCTTCTCGTCTGATTCTGTGTGTGTTTCGTCACTCTCACCAAGTTCCTGATCGAGTTCGTTGTAAACCATTGCTGACTCGCGGCTTTCGGTTTTGTCCACGTACGAACTTAGGAATGGGTCATTGGTGACATGGCACAAACTCCATTGTTCTAAGTATTCGGCGCTGGAAACAAACGCGTTCAAAACAAAAATTGCATCCAGTGGTTTGTAGCTCTCGTAGACTGGACAACTTGTATCGGTAGATTTGTGATGAAATGAATGCAGCAATAAGATCGATTCGACAATGGGCAATAGTTCCTCGTCGCAAGAGATGTTCGCTTGGCATTCGCACCGTAACTCTTTCCACATACCCTTCAAATAGTCTATACACGGTCGCACGGTGTGTAAAAACTCCATCGGTCCGTGGTGTTTCTGGTCGTAGAACGAATCTCCTCTGCATCTGCTACATTTATATACAGCCGGTGATTCACGTATTGCGTCATTTCACGATTTTATCATACAGACGAAACAGTCTAGTGTCAGTGTCAGGAAAATGCGTCTACCAGCGCAATTCCAATCCGTAATAAAGTGCCCGACAAATGACGCCATGTAGGGAAAATTTTAATACGTCGATTATCTTGGGTAAATCGTTCCAATCGCCCGAGATAATAGCACGCCTTAGTGTACGTTTTCGTCGATGGTCAATTGGGCACGAATTGAGGTAAAACCAAAATACACACAAGCGACCGACGTTTAAATCTCTTCGCAGTGTTGCTATCTCGTTCCACGCATTCAACAAATCGTCAGTTGTTCGAAGGCGAATCGTGCCCCTATCTTTACATGAGCGAGTTATTTCGTCACGGTTGATCGTGGTACAAATTTGTATCGCTGTGTCGTAAAAACGAAACTTGATTACAACCAGATTCATCTCTAACGTATCTTGCGATGACATTTGAGTTGTGTTTAATGGTCCAGGCATTTCGTAGAAATGACACAATCATACGAGCACGCATTTTGTTTTTTTTATTTTTGGAGAGAGGGAGAGAGAGAGAGAGAGAGAGAGAGAGAGAGAGAGAGAGAGAGAGAGAGAGGGGGGGGGGGGGGTAGGGTAGACGTTTAATATGACGTAGCGAATATGACTAAGTTTTTTTGTAAATAAAATAACTGCGATGGTCTATGACGTCACTCGAACGCTATAAAAGACTCCAGGATCCATGTTTCGGGAAATCAAACGAGAAACAAACCGAGACTAGCTCTTTTTGAAAAACACCATGTTTAATAGGGTTACTAAGAGAGGTCTCTACGATATGTCCGAAGTCAGGTCTTTGTTTCAAAAAATGCTCTGCTATCCTGGAATTTTACCAAACGGCCTGTCAGAATTTCATTATTTCGTCGACGAATATTTGCCCACTTTGAAAAACAACAGTGCTAATTTACTTCACCCAGAAGTATTGGAGCGAGTCGTAGCGCTTGCGATAAATGGACGAAGTGCCACAAGACAAGACATTCACGATACCCTACTGTCCTTGGCTCGCCAACCCCTAGACCGCTCAGCTGCCTATCTGAGCGTGGCGTGTTTGGAAGGCCTAACACCGCTGAAACCTCTGAGAGATGACAACCGTAGTATTTGGAAAAATATGGTGGATCTGGGAGAGAGCGAATTTGTTGCTTGTATGGAAAATCTCACGCGAGAAGCTTCGAGTGTGTCTAGCGAATATCCCATGTCACACGAGACGGTTCTTCGATTGGCCGCTGCGATTAGCCACTTAGACAATTGGCAGTCTTGTCATTCGAAGTCCACCATTCTTTCCGAAAGAATCCCCGAGGTCGTGGCTAAAATCACATACCCTGGCGGTGCAAGTATGAGTGCGAAACGAATGCGTCCGCTTGTCCTGGGCATGTCGGTAATCACCGAGTGGATGAAACGAGTGGCAACTGATTTGATTCCTGACGAAACCAAAGCGTTGATCAGACTACATTTACAAGCGGTGACGGCTTTCCCTGGTGTATCAACGATTTGCGTGCATTTGAGCATCATGGTGATGTTATTGATCTTATCTGGTAGGGTTCCTACCGAGAAATAATCGCCAAACTTTCAGCCCTGTGATCTGAGTGACGTGCCGGTCGAGCCTTGATTCTATCGCATGCCGGGTGTGGCCTTAGACAGGCACATGTTCAGAGGTAAACATGCAAAAAATACGCATAAGTATTTGGAGAAACATTGCAAAAAACATGGTCTGCTTCTTCCTTCCAACGCGGATTACTCGCGCGGCCCTTCCTCTAGTCAAACACGACAGGGCTTTGAGGAATTCATGCGACACATTCAATCGTGCGAAGAAAAAAACGGACAAGGATTCTTGCCTCTTTTTAAGGAGGGGGCTATGAAAATGTATCGCTTGCAGCCCGTCAGGAATCGAAAGCGACAATTTATTCTGGCGAAAACCGCATCGAGCGAACAAAGCTAGACACAAACTAAACGGAGTCGTCGAACAGATTCGGAAAATGTTTTGACGGTCGAGACTAACTACTTGGAATGGATCAGAGAACACGCTCCAGATGACCTGAAATACCAGGTTCAATGGGAAGTCTTGACGCTGGACACGCCCATTGCACAGTTACCCACAGGAGGTAAGCCTCGAGTCATGATCGATTCTAAACATCGCCGTGTTTTTAAAGGCCCGTTCGGTGACCCGAGAACGCCTTTGCGAATTGTGGCGTTGACCAAGCTAGCTCGCGAAGTATTTGGTTTGGCTAAGTGCGTACCTGATATTAGATCTTTTATGTGTGACGCAAAAGAGATTGGTTTGGTAAGCCCGATGATAGGCGAAAATGCCCAGTCTTCCAGCACTCTTTCCGATAACAAAGAACGAGGATTGTGTAAATTGCACCAATATGAACCCTGGAAAATTTCCTCGCTCGTCAATGTGATGGATGTACTTAAAATCGTCACTGTGAAAAATCTCTTGCAATCTTCCGATAACAACAGTTCGAATATGTTGGTGGTCGAGGGCGAGAAGAAAGTTTATGGACTGGATTTTGGTGGGCACATGACAGAGAAACAATTAACGTCTCAAGCCTCTAGATCTGTCGAAGGAGGAACCAGTTTTGAGTGGGCGTTTTCAAAGAAACCCAACAAGGCCACGCTATCTCAAATAGACGAATTAGTTCGATCGTATGCTGGGGAAATGTGTCGCTGGCTGGATTCGCTCAAAGCTGAAAACGCGAGAGCACGATACAAGAACACGCGTGAACGTTTTCCTGTGACCGTAACTCCAGATGATTATATTGAACGTTTGAATTTGTTCTTAGCATTTTTTAAACGCGTGGCCGATTCGAGTCGTAAAGTGTAAATAATGAGATGATGATTCTATAAATGTCAATAATAAAAGATATGTACCATAAACAATCGTGCGTGTTGCCTTTGAGTTCCAGTAAAGTCCGCGGGGCAATTTTTCCTTTTGTAAATCTAGGACTAGATCAACAGCGTGTGTCGTCTATAATTCGAAAAAAAAAAATAAAAATAATGATAATGATAATAAAAAAGAAAAGAATGGAAAAATAATTACAATGACATCCAATAGCCCAGACGAACTCGAACTCGGTTCCCCAGATTATAAAGAGTCAACAGCATTGTTTACGGAAAAGGAAACAGACGCCCACAAATTTAACCCGGATCGATATTTCGTAAAATGTTGACCAACACAAACCATTGTAGAGTGATACACGGAAAATATATTTGGTCGAGCACCCAAAAAAAAAAAAAAAAAAAACTTAGGCGAAAGAAAGTAAGCGGTAGCTCAGAGAACTCGGTTCTCTGGATTCAAGGTCGAGAGCCCCAACCACTCGGCCATAGAGCCAAACCTGACATGTTGTGAGTTACATGTTAATTTTATATTTGTCCTGTGAACCAATTGGACACATTTTCAGCTGATCATACTTGTCGTAATCTAAAACGTTCGCTCCCCTAAAACAATTTTGATTTGCATTGCTTCTCTCACCTTTAAAGCTCCAAAATAGCAAATTGTTTTTTTTTTCGGATATAAAACTTGCCATCGATGACAAGTTGTATATGTCTCATTGAAATGTTCCGAAGACATTAAACACAGAGAGAGAGAGAGAGAGAGAGAGAGAGAGAGAGAGAGAGAGAGAGAGAAATTAGAAATCATTTTTTTTGTTTGGTCTCAGTTCGTCATGGGGTTACGTGGTTCAAAATTACACTTTATCCGAAAAACGTGGTCTTGGTCGCGAACGTCTTTGCGACTAAGCACAAAAGATATCTGACGGGTACGGAATGGGTCCATTTGATTGCAATGAATGTACATTTGAAGTCCTGGGCGACTGCAGAGACAATAAAGTTTTTTACCGTTCACCATATCGAACCGTGCCTAGGGGCCGATTTACACGGTACGACTTTGTCGTATGTGACAGCGGCTTACGACAGACCCACGCCATGATTTACGATTGTTGATGTCAGAAAAAATATCGTAGCGTGACAATCACAAGTCGTGTCGTAGGTCTGTCGCGAGCTTGTCGCATGCGACAAAGTTGTACCGTGTAAATCGACCTTAATATTGGCTATCGGATCGTAACAAATACAGACAAACTTTTCGGTGTCACAAATCATTTTATTTACAATTCATTCAAAAAATACAACCCTATCTATTATATTTCCAATAATCATTCCAGAGCTAATGTTACAAGCTTACATTCTTTTTCTACGTATACACTGTAACAATTAACATCTGATGTAAAACGATGTCGGTCGTCAACTTGTGTAAACAAACATGTGCATGCCATGGTAAAATAATGATATTGATATTTTTTTGAAATTAACTTAAATCAAATCCAAAAGTTGTTTTTTTTCCAAGCCACAGTGATGCACGTTTGTCGTGCAGCTAGTTGTGTAGACTGAATAAAAAAGGTCATTCTTGAAAATGTTTAGATTCACTGCCTCTTCTTTAGACTTAATGCCTTTTCTTGTAATTCAACCTTGTAGTAGCATTTTAATAATGGGAGGTATGCTGTACAGGTTTTTTTTTACAACAAGACGTTAAACTGTACCCTCGATTGTAGACTTTACAAGATTTGTACGGATCGTAAAAAAACCCAAAATGTCATGGAATTTTTTGTTATGGAATCTCATGGTCGATAGTTCTACTGAAGACTGAGAACGGTTAGTTACTCGACCAAGAGACAGGCAAAGACAACATTCACTATTTGAACCACCCACGAAGATAATCATGGATCGAAATACACCTGAGTACAGAAATTATATAACAATGAATGGACAATGCGCATCCACTCACTAAAATAACTGGAGCTCAGTTTATGCATCGCGGTATCGATCAACAACGAAAGACAACTATCTTTCACGAGACGAAAGGCAACAATGGAACTCCACATCAGGCACTGGAACATGTCGAATTGTGACATGTGAAACCAGACCAGGGGAGCGAAAAAAGAAAGGGGTCACGGAAAAACCATAGAAAACCCTGATGTTGTAAAACGGCATCGAACCGAAAAAAGAAAAGGTCACGGAAAAACCATAGAAAACCCTGATGTTGTAAAATGGCATCGAACAAGAAGAGACAGGAATTAAAAAAAGAAAATGGCAAATGGTAATTGGGATGCATGGAACGACGGGTGCACCATGTTACAGTGTTAACGCACCCGTTTTATGCATAAGAAAGTACACGAAAACTAACGGCGGTTCTAACATGTTTATATTTTTGGGAAAAAACTGTTATGTACCGTGACCGGAGAAGTCAAAAGAGCTTCAGAAAAGAGGATGGAAACGGATTGAAACTTGAAAAGACAATGTTTTCAGAAAGACACCAAAGATTAAATACGAAGAGCTCTTTGAGCCATGAAATATTGCATGTCTTTGTCGGTGGATTTGTCAAGGACGTTGCATGTCCACAAACAAAACACACCACAAAGGTAGCAAGATCAATGAAATGATGTATGAACTGCAGATACTGCATAAAGAAATCTGAAAATCCAAGATCGGACTTCAACGGAGATCGAAAGAAAATTAAATGCTCATTTTGCGAGCACATCTCAAGCCATACCGGAAGTATGTGCAGTATCTGCAAGATCGGAACCACTACATGGACACAGGTTCTGTGATATACGACTGTTCAGGTAGTCGTCAGGAACCAGAATTTTTTGTGGAAAAAATAAATCGCCTAAGAAACCTGTGGGTATTCTTCCCACCAAAGTGACTCGGGCTCAAATTGTGCAGCATTTCATTCGATTATGAAACAACAACATAAAAATGGATAAGCTTTGGCTAAGCTATAAGATATGAAAAACAAAAGACAATCACCGACACGATTGTCATGAAATCACGCAAAAAAACACCCCATATGCTTAAGTAACGAATGTAAACAATATATTATTATGTGCTATTGTTACCTTAAATTTGTTGCACTAACCAGAGTCGAGTTCTTGTAAGGCATATATCAAAATATTTCTCTCAAATTGAGCACAACATGGCTTCGCCACTGTTTTTTAAGTCTGTTCCTTTATGGAATGAGTTTGTCCTTTTAATTCAAATATGTGACGTCATCAAACAAGCCAGGGTAATGACTTGACGAGTTGGTTGAAAAACCGTCCCATGAAATCCACATCGATCCCGTTCTTCTTGTCGTGTAATTCCCGAGACATTTCCTTGACCTTTTTGTGAATTTCCATTCTAGATGCAACGATTCTTTCCAACCACGACGCAAACCCGTCATCGGATTTCACTAGTTCGACCATTTTGTATCTCATGTCCAAAGATTTCATCATGTTCAAAGGATGCTGAAATGCTTTAAATCGGTGATCGGTCACGGGCGGAAACCATGTTAGAGACTGTTCGTCGTCTATTTGAAACTGGCTCCAATCAGTATCGTTCAACGTTTGCAATGCTCCACACATGAAAATTAAACGAGCCACTTTGCTTGAATGCTTCAAAACTGTCCATTTCTGGGGGAAAGTATCTAGGCAATATAACATCTCGTTGTTTGTACGTACTTCCAATGCAAATTCTCCATTGGCAGTGTGACGCATGTTGGTTTCCGGAACTACATCTCGTAGGTCTGCTACTTCTCTCAAAATCTTCACCATGCAAACCCCTCGTATCGCGCTGTCGAAAGACGCAACACCGATCGTCGTTTTTCCTTCCTCTGTAACTCTTTTACCGTTCAAAAGTTTTTCAGAGTGCATTATACCGAGAGGACCTCTGGCGCCGTCGAAAAATGGACCACCAAATTCTGGTTTTTCTTCGTTGGCAACTTTCGTATCATCCGAAATTTTTTCTGATTCTGTCACGACGAACCATTCTTCGAGAATTTCTGTCGAAAATTCGTTTATCGCTAGAGTTTGATCCCCCTCTTTTTCCGAGAGATATACATAATCATCTTTTTCTGGACAATATGGGCTGGCGTTGAATAAGTCTTTGACATCATTCGAAGCAAGGTGGTCTAGTTCGGGTAGTTTAATTGATAAAATCGCGTTACGCTCTTCATCTTTACACATCTCGCATGACTCGCCCCCAGTCTCTTCGTCCGACATTTCTTCGTCTCGGTTACAATCTTGTATTGGTGAATTCGAATCATCCACTGTACTTTGTGCTGTTGGTAATGGCAAATGCCGCTCATTCAAATCAGCCACCGTGCTTTCGATTGTTAAGTCGTCTGTGGACGCACCGAGTATGACTTGGTCCCAGCCTCCACATCCGACATTTCTTCATCTCGATCAGAAATGGAAGATCGGTCTTGCGTTGTTGATTTCAAATCACTCGCCGAGTTTTGCTCACCACGAAGTAGTCGTGGCTGAACGCATCTGTTTGGTGACGTTAATTGCCATTCATTCGAGTCGGCCGCCGTGTTTTGGATTTTTTGGTCCTTTCTGGGCTTACGACGATTTGGTGATACCTTCATCGGGGAAACTTGTACTCGCAACGATTTGTTTGGCGAGTTGAGGGGTGATAGCCTGTTCTGAGATCGCGTTGTTAGCGGAACTGGTTCTTCGCCTCCTTCGCTATCGCAAACACTTTCAGCTCCGCTACAGTCGCTCAGTTCAATGCAAGCATTCTCGCTTTCGCTTTCTCTGTTGTCACTGTCACTTTCATTTTCGTACTCACTGTCTGGTTTGTGCTTCTTGACAACGATCAGGTCCTTTGACGCGGTTTTACCGGTCGTGATCGGCATTTTCTTTTGTGAAAAAACCGGGTGCGAAGAAAATGTTGCAAGGAGATCACCATCATCTTCGTCATCGCTACAGATCGCGAACAACTTTCTCTTGTCCCCTACTGCCGGGGGAAATTCCTCCGATTCATCCTCGTCTGATTTCTGCCTCGTTCCCATGCCCATGGGGATATCGCTTATACAAAGTTTAAAATCTTTAGCCCCCTTTTTTAGTAGTTTCTCAACTACAGCATCACGCGTTTCAGTAAAACTAGTCTCGCATTTCGTTTTCCTGAATTTATCTTCACAATTTTGACAAGTCCTCACAAAGGACTTAATGTCTTGTTTTTCAGTGGGCTTCGCGACCTTGCACGCCAATTTCTTTTTCCTGTTCTTGTGAGTCCCTTCCGGTGTGCGATAATCAGATGCAGATAAAGGTATAACGACAGTGGTTACGTCCATGGTTCTCGCTGTAGATAAATGTTTCTCCAACAGACTGTCGACTCTGTGTAAAGGCACTTCCTTGGATCCTAACGAGGTGTTCGTTTTCAAATGATATAGCATACAAGCGATCAACGAATCTCGATCTAAATTGCCGCTATTGCTGTAATGGACATATACATAGGCCATCGAACACAACATCATTATTTTCATCAGCACAGGTGTTCCCATTAACACTCCACCACGGCCCACGGGTAATACAAATCCGCACCGTTCGTGATCGTACCGGCACCAGTAATTGTTTACGTCGTGCGTCTTTAGAGACACCATCGTGATTATTATACTTTCGGGCGAATTAATCTTCACTCCCTGCAAACGATATCCAAAGTTTTGAGCAGTCGTTTGGTTTTTGGATATAAATTCGTCCACAGCTGTCTGAACTACATCGTTCCGTTGTATCCATTCAAAGAATACATACAGGCACATAGCACTTGCCGGCCAGGCTTTTGTGGTTTCAAGTTTACAAGGAAACACTTCATCCAATAACAACCTTCCTCTCTCGCTAATTTTGAATGTTTTACTCCCGTTTTTCAATTCAAGAAGAGTCAAAATCTTACAGGCTAGCATTGCTCTCATCAATGCCTGGTCTGTTAAAACTTGGACGTTTAAAGATTCGTGCAGTTTCAGCATGTTCTTTTCCCAAGAGGCGTAGATCCTTTCTGATTGTGATTCTTTCAGTATAGCTTGACACGGTCTCGACAACACGGATTCGCTTGCAAATTCTGGAATGTTCGGTGGCAACGTACAGTTTTAAAAAAAAGATAATTCAGACGAACTTGCGATGTTCAAATTGAACGCCAAAAGATTCACACTCGAGCCTCCCAGGGTAAGCATGAACTTCAGTAATAGGTTCTTGTTCGAAGCATCGGGGGTTGTCAATCTGCTGAAGATATAGTACATAAACGAAGAAGTAGAGTGATACTCGCACAGGCACTTCACCAACAATTTCACTCGCTTCGTGATGCTCTCGATTCTATGCAGAAAAAATACTCTATACAAATCTGACATCTGGTCGGCGTCACGACATCTCATTGCCAAACATGCACAGTTTTCCGCTACCTGCGGTGGAAAGTCTTCTTGTTTCTCCTTAGAAAGGGCCATTTCTTGAGTTCTCTTGACTTCTCTTAGGTTCTCTCGAGTTCTTCTGAGTCGTAGCTTTCTCAGTGGTTTGATTCTAGCTCAACCGTGTTCCGTTGTTATAGCCAACCAAATGACCTTGAGTCTCGATTGCGTGTAGAATCACGACTATACGTCATATATGCAAACACGAAAATCATTGGTGGCCGAGTTTGTATGTCATAAATAAACCCGAACTACTAAAGCAAACCACGACGGAGCCAAAATTGGCCCTCGTACTATGTCGTATGCGATGAGGAATGTTACGTCATGGATATCTTTGCTCTTTGACGCGGATGATATCACGAAGAATATTTGTGCTTCCAATGCGAAACGTAGCCTATCTTTAAAAAATACTTTTGCTAAGCCCACGAATTCCAACACCCATTACATTCCAACACCCATCACATTCCAACACCCATCGCATTCCATAACTCTACGGATTACCAGAGTAAACCACGACACCGAGAGCCAAAATTGCCCTTCCTACGAATGTCGTGCCATAAGGCATATTACGTCGTAAACATCTTTGCCCTTTAACACAGATGATATAACGAAATCTTTGGTGGCCGAGTTTGTATGTCATAGCTAAACCCGGACTACTAAAGTTAACCACGACGGAGCCAAAATTGGCCCTCGTACTATGTCGTGTGCGATAAGGCATGTTACGTCATGGATATCTTTGCCCTTTGACGTGGATGATATCACGAAAAATATTTGTGCTTCCAACGCAAAATGTAGCCTAAACAAAAGACCCCCCCCAAAACATCTCAGAACCCAAAAAGAATATGATGTAATAACCATGACATCACGAGTAATGTTTGTTCTCGAACGCAATAGCTTTTTTTCGCCCCAAAAACGTAGGACCCCCCCCCTCCCCCTCCAAAAAAAAAACACGACAGATCCCAAATTGGCCGTTTTACGAATGACGACACGACAGTGTTTGGTTTTCCACGCATGTCTTTTTGGTTAACGTTACACAACTTTAAAAATTACCTCTGCAAAAAAGCTAAGAGTATGCTACGAACCATGGTTGACCTTTATGAATAATTTTAGGTGTACTCTGTGGAATCACCGGTTGTAACTTTTTTGACCAATATTTTTGTAAGGTAACTAACAGAGACACGCAGAGGAAAAAATTAAATATTCGTTGGAACTCGCCTCGACAAAACACTCTATTTTTCTCTTGGGACAGAGATTTTGAAAACGAAGATCACAAAAGAAAAATAAAAAATTCGTCGAAACTGGGAAACAAACCAGCGCAACAGCGTTAGGTTGGCGTATCAATAAATTCGATTAAAAAGAAGCAAATCTGTGTGTTTCATTACATGATATTAAAACAACACTCGTTTAATGTTAATTCTTTCTAACGTTATGGATGCGATGGTCTCGAAACGAAAAAAATAACCCAAGAGGGCTATCGAAGGTGATCTGGTTAAATTGACATAAATAGTTTTTAAATAACATCGTTCAAATGTTATTAAATTAAAGGAAACAGGGTCAGACCAAAATCGAAATGTGGCGATAACCGCTCTCTGCTATATGTAGGTACGAAATACGAGTTTTGAGACCTTCCCAAAACAATGGGTCCTGTCGTCGATGATAATAACGAAGGATATGACGAGAATTTCGATCTACCATTAGAGCGTGATTATGAATGCTCGATCTGTTTGTTTGGTTTACGAAATGCCGTGCAAACCCCATGTGGTCACCGATTTTGTCGCAATTGTATAATGCGTTCTTTGAATACATCTGGGTTGTTCTGTCCTAATGATCAACAGCCCATGAACGAATCGCAACTACATGTTGATAATTTTGTCAACAAAATGATGATGGATCGCCAAGTCTTCTGTCGCTACAAGACAACGACAGGCTGTACATGGAAAGGCCGCCTCGGTGAACTAGAAACTCATCTGACGGAGTGTGAATTTGTTCTTAGAGATTGTCCGAATGATTGTGGAATGAACATGGCCAAAAGAGAGATCTCAACTCACGTCACGGAACATTGCATCGAAAGGATCACAGCTTGCAGATTTTGCGCGATAAAAGTAAAGTGGAAGTATCTGCAAGTCCACTACGACGAGGAATGTACATACTATCCCACTAAATGTGTGAATTGCAGTCAAAGTAATATACCGAAATGTAAAGGGGATGAACATTTTGAAAATGAATGTCCTGCTATTCAAATCAAGTGTCCGTTTAACGTGGTTGGCTGCGAGTTCACTGGCCTTAGGGTAGATGTAAATGAACATGTCCACAGTGTGATGATTGCTCACTTGTCTGACATGGTCAAAGCTTTTCGAACGTCAGAACAGGCCCGAAATAGTGAAATGTCCGACATGAAACAGACCATATCGGACCTTTGGCGCAGTGTCCGAGCTTCGGGGACTCGTCCGCACGTTTGCAAATATTTTTACATGTGGGAAATTTACGATGTGGGTCGGCTTCGACGAGAAGCGATAAGGGGTTTAACTCCGGCTTTACATTCTCCTAGCTTTTATACTGCTCTTGAAAATGGTTACAAATTTTGCCTGAGGATTAATTTGAATGGAGTAGACTCGGGAAAGGGGAAACAGATTGCTTTATTCGTTCACGTGATGTCAGGTAATTTCGATGACAGACTACAATGGCCATTCAAGGGAAACATCACCCTAACCCTTCTAGATCAATCGTCACAGTCAAGTGCTCCCAAACACCTCAGAGACGTTCCAAGTCGACGATGAAGATCTTCTAGCATTCCGCAGACCGACCGTCGAAAGAAACCATAAAGGCTACGGATACATCGAATTTGCGGCAATAACAGTTTTATCTGATGTAAGATATGTTAAAGACGATAGAATGTTGATTCGAGCCGAATTTGACCACATTAGACAGAAAACATAAAACAGAAAGAGTTCAGATAATAGATTTTTTACTGTCGTGTAATAATCGTGTATGTTTAATAAATAGGCAACGAAACATATAGATGAATACTTTTAATTGTTTATGTGGTTCGTTTTTTTAATCTACTCTTGTGTTTACGCTCCTCTAGTCGCTGTTTTATCCACTTGAAAAAAGCATAACATTCCTCTGTCGCGCAGTGAAAATGGCTTCCTACTGCATGTTGTTCGCAATTCCGTTTTGGCTGGGGACCCGCTTTTAGCATATCGACATATTTAGGGCACGCATGTTCTCCTATGTCTATAGAAGAAATGTTCAAACGTCACATCAAGTTTCTCTCTATGTGACCGCCCTTGAAAGCCACGAGATCTTTCCGTTGTGTCTTTGAATTTTGGTATAAAGCGAGTATTACTGTTCCAAGCTCGTCTCCATCGAGGGCTTGTTCCACTGGGTCGTTCTCGAAAGGGAGCCAGGTGACCTTTCTATTCACAAACAAAGCAGTTCGTTTGTCCTTATCGGATAACTCGTCAAACTTGCAGGACATTTTAAATTTCACGTTTCCAGAAACCCCCCTGTGGTCTACCCAACCAAGTTCCCGAGGATTATGTTTCCCGTCGACAAAAAAAGATTCGAGATCCAATACGACAGCAACTTTGTCCAACGGTGCAGCTTTCTCTCCTTGTGACATGATTGCACAGTTTTCGTGAACCGGTAATCCCGTTAAATTTGAGACTGGTAAGCCCCATTCTGTCTTTAGGCAGATAGAACACCGGTCTTGAACAGACATGGTTCCCTGCAAGAGGCTATCGTCGCTTTTAATATACATCATACACCACGAGAGTCTACTATCGTTTATAGGTGATTTAGTTGTAAAACCGCGACCCAAATCTGAAGGTCTCGGACTCCCTTCAGAACGAGCGACGTTGATAGTCGAACACGCAAACACCTCGATCGACCTTATCATTGTGACACAATAAAAATGACCTGTAAACAAGCAACGTCGAAATTTGAACACGCAAACACATCGCGTTGATTTTATTATTGTTCCAGTTTTCAAACACGATAACGTAATACGATATGATAGAACTGTTTGCTCTCTTTGAGTAAAATCTACACTAGATTTAAACGCAGCGGCTCGTATGAACCAGTCTGAAAGATGTATCCTTTTTCTACAGAGAGAACACACGAATATTAAAACGACCATCGATTGTCACAGAGGTTAGGTTTAGGGTTGGGGTTAGGGCATTTTTCATCTTCAAAACATACACTCGCTGTGTCATGGTCAGAACACAAGTCATTTAGCTGTGTTGGGTCGTGACTAGTTTTTACTCCGACGCATTTTTTCACTTTGGTCAGTATACAAGTCATCGGCTATGCTGGATCGTGAGTTAACAAATGACATTTTTGGGATATTTCACCTCGGCACATGTTTTAGCACATCTAAGTCTGCGTGGGTTCGCTTATCTGTGACTGTTGGTGATCGGGTTTTGCTCTGGATCGTGACTTAACAAACGACATTTTTGGAATATTTTAACTCAACAAATTCCTTAGCACGTCTAAGTCTGCGTGGGTTCGCTTATCTGTGACTGTTGGCGATCGGGTTTTGCTCGAATCAAGCGAACTCGTCGACTACGTTGGATCGTGACTTAACAAACGACATTTTTGGGATATTTTAACCCAACAAATTCTTTAGCACATCTAAGTCTGCGTGGGTTCGCTTATCTGTGACTGTCGGTGACCGGTTTACTTAAATCAAACTGATCGACAAAAAAATTGCATGTTAGCTTTAAAGGTACTGGTTACTCGTTTATCACACGGACAATCAAAGATTCGTGGGTTGTTACATTTTTTTCATTATTCTTTTGAACTTCAAAGGATATAATTGCCTGGTGTTGAAGTGGTCAATGTTACATTCATTAAAATTCGCATTTTTTTGCTACAAACATACCTTTACAAGGGTGATGATTTTTAATGGAGCTTAAGTCGCGTTGGTTTTTTCGTTGTTGCTGTGGCGTCCGTTCCCTCGACAGGATTGTGCAAATTCGTTTATCACACGGATAATCAAAGGTTTACGGGGTTGTTACATTCTTTTGAACTTCAAAGGACACGGTTCTTCAGTGTTGAAATGAGCAATATCGCGTTACGTTCTCGTGGTCTTGCATATTTCCACACACTTTCACAAATGTCTCAGAGTAATGTTATTTTATGGCGCTTAGATCATATTCTTTTCGTCCATTACCATTGTGACAGCTATTCGTTTGACAAGAACATGGAAATCGGTCTGGAGGTCAACATCGGTCTATGACATTACACATCAACACGTTGAGCGACAGGTCACACAATATTTGTATATAACACAACACACGCCAAACGGTAAATGTGGTTGCGTTATCCCTGAATGAACCATGGGGTGGGGGCCCTGAGTGAACTGGGGTACGCATTCTGGCGTCGATTGAACGTTAAAAACGGATCCAAAATAACACTTTCCCATGAGAGTAACACAATCTTTACCTAGATCCAAAAAATCTATTGCGTTATTCATATGGAATCATAGGGGTAGGGGTAAGCAATATGGTGTGATG
>NC_090870.1:17829142-17831642 GCF_036669935.1 Montipora foliosa | reverse complement strand
GATTTGGCTGCAATTCGACTCGGTTTTATGTTATCTTAAAATACAATGTAGACTGTTTGCAGTAGTTAATTACACATGACAATCTGCATGCGAGTATAGTCCGGTACAATTGCGAGAATACTATAATTTTAACTTGTTTCTTGTCAAAGAAAATCATATCCTTGCTAATTAGCGTACGTTGAGTTTGTGCATGCTCATCAAAACTATTGGAAATAAATTGAAATTAACAGAAATTATACACTGTGTTGTATGTAAACTGTTTCAATGCTTTCAAGGGATCCCAAATCGGAATCCCTTGAAAGCTTATTACAGGAGCCCATACGCATCTTTCAAAGTTACAATTCACTCAAGCTGGGTTCTGAAAGGGCATACACGAATCCATGAGACTATTATGCTGCAGACACATTTCCATATGATCGCAGACGATCGCAGATCGCAGAACTTTCTGCGATCGTCTGCGATCATATGGAAACACATTTCTGCGATCGTCTGCGATCGTCTGCGATCCTGCAATCGTGATCGCAGACGATCGAAAAAGATAGAACCATGTTCTATCTTCTGGGAATGTCTGCGATCGTCTGTGATCGTTTGCGATCCTGCGATCATGTGGAAACCAAAATTCTGCGATCTGCTATCGAAACGTATCCCATAATATTCTTAATTCTGACCCATGATTCAACGCTTCTAAACCACAAAGCCCGAATGTTCGTTTGTAGCAAAGCGCATTTGTTTTAAACATGGCTGGTATTGAACATGGTAACGTTACTAACGAGGAATTTATGGAAGAAGTTGCGCGGTATGAGTGCGTTTACAACCGTAATAGTAAGGATTTCAAGGACAAAAACAAAAAGGCTAACAGTTGGTGAAAAATCGGCGGGAAATTTAATTTATCGGCGGCGGAGGCAGAGGTCAAATTCCGCAACATAAGAACTGCGTATGATCGTTATCTGAAGCGGTTGAAGACGATACCTTCTGGATCGGGGCGAGATGCAGTGCCAAGAGAATTTCAAAACCTGGAATGGCTCAATCCACATATCGCACACAGACCATCAAGCACAAATCTGAGATCAACGTCACCTGGAACAGTTGAGAGCTCTTCGTTGCCAGCAAGTGACAACGAGGATGACTTCAGCGCTGAGGTCGTGGATGAATGTGGCAAAAGTACAACCGTGAGCCCTACTAATGATTCCATAGAAACGGAAAGCCCTGAACTTGAGGAAGTTAATGAGAGTAACCGAGTCAACGGAGAAACAACTGGAGGGTGTTCCATTGGAAAGACCCCAAAATCAACACGAGGCATCCGAGCCTGGAGCCGCTCAATGGGAATGCGGGAGCTGAGGTGGATAAAGCCATCATGAACACTGCAAATTCCATTGCAGATCACTTAAAACAAATTGGATCTAAAAGAAAGCAGACTGAGGAACCGGAAGATGAAGACAGTCTGTTTTGTAGGAGTTTAGTTCCAAGGTTGAAGCGACTGCCCTCTCAAAGTAGGGCCTTTGTAAGGCTTCAAATTGAACAGCTGCTGTACCAAACTGAGTTTACGGGATCTCGAACACAGCCTAACTTTCCCCAGAATGGTTATGGACACTCTACTGACTATCCATACACCCATGGCGTGAATCGTGAAGAAAATCCTCCAACTTCTAGAACATATTTTCAGTTATGAAATCATTACAGTTCAAGTATTGTAAATCTAAGAAGTTTTTGGTGACATTTATTATTGGTTCAGTTATGAAATATTGAAACTTTTCAAAAGAAGTTGAAAATAATTAATTACGATATAAACAGCAAATTCATCAATTTTGTTCCAGTAATGGTTAAAATCAAAATGCAGGATATGCCAAGTTGCTTTTTTTATTAAAATTATTTAATGAGCACTAAATTGTTCCAGTTGCAATGAAGACCATGGGCCAGATTTGTTGATATTGAAGTAAGTTTAAAATTCAACCTAAATAATCATTGAATCTATATGTGGAGGTATATATTTTATTAGAATCTATTACAGACAATGTTCCAGTTATTATTTATGGAGAATAGTGTTTGAGTTCTACCAAGAAAGAACATTGGTTAATTGCCACTGACTGATTGCTACTGAAAAGTTGAATAAGATTTTCAGAATAGATAAGTTCTTTTTCATTATCTCAGTGAAGTCTATATGACAACAGTTCTCAAAACCATGAGTAGTGAAGGAAAACCTGATAATAGCAGTCAATTAACCAATTGTGAAATGTCCTATGATATTCACTATCTAGAGAGTTTACAAAAACAGAAACCTAAAGATTGCATGCTCCAATGTGGTAGGGGGAAAAACCACTGGGCCCCAGATGTGGAAAATTAGTTAAGTTTTTCCAAACCTCAGTAATTTCACTGTGAACTCAACCAAAAGGAATGGGAAGTAGTAATATCACCAGAAGTGATTGGATTCCAGATGATTTAACAAATTTCCCACATCGTTCACATTGGCCTGCCCTTTCCTATTAGGTACTCTTTATGCCTT
>NC_090870.1:17814142-17819142 GCF_036669935.1 Montipora foliosa | reverse complement strand
AACTTCCCAGTTGCACTTGTAAATAGCCACCTGGTTTGCCTCCGGCCAGTTGGGATTCTTAACTGTTGTTGTTGTTGTTGTGTTCTGTCGTTTCGTTCATTGTGTGTCATTGGCCCTGAAAAGCTCCTATGGGGAGCGGTCAATTAAGTATGTATTGTATTGTATTGTATAAGTACAAGCGAGACGGAAAATATCAGTATGCCGTTTTTGCGCCATTCGTGGGATTTGGTCTCTGTTACGAGTTCGATGTTTTCGAGGACAGGTTACCTGCAAACTAAACTGAACGCAGGGTTTTCGGAACAACAGCAAGATTTATTCCAAAATGAACGTAGTTTCCACAAAGTAAAACTCTAAACAGCACGTACTCGATAAACTTACACGGCCTCCGCCAACTTGAATAAACACTGATTCTGTCACACTTGACTAAACACGGCTAACGCCAACTCTCTTCGCTTGTGAACACTAGTTAAAAAACATCGCTCAGACTCACTTACTTATACACTTTCACAATGAGATTCTATAACTTTCTAAAACAGTAAACAATCTAATCACAGAAAGATTACAAAACACACCGATTTGGAAACACTTACGAACGAACCTAAAAATAAACAAACTACAAACTCTGGCGAAGCTTCTAGAAAGTAACGCTAGTCACGCAATGCTATTTTTCGTAACAGTCTACTGTGCTCGCCAACATAGGGCACGCTTAATATTGCTTCCACAAAAAGATTAATCATGAACAGAACAATTTCTTCGACCATGCAATCGAGTTCCCCCAATTTCAGCAGGGTGTAATAGGAATTCATGGCTGCGCCAAGCACTTCAGCAAAAAGGTTGGTTCAAAATATTACCCTTTACCGTTTTACCCTTTACCCTCTTACCCTTGGAAAAGTGTTGCCGTACTCCAACGTGAAAAGTTAGCTTAGCGACCCGGCCTGAGACTCTCATCAAAAATCAATACCCTCGTACCCGGCAGTTCTCAATACACGTTGTCGTTCATCTGTGAAACTAAAGACTTTTGCTGTAGGATTACAAGGAAGTGAATTCAAGGAAGTGATTTTTGATGGGAGCAAAAAACTGTCTCCCACCCGGAGTGGAAGTAATTGGAGCCTCAGGCCGGGTCGCTAAGCTAACTTTTCACCGTTGGAGTAACGCGAAGTTTGAACAAAGCCTTTCGATGGCTTAAAACGGGAACGTTTTCAGAGATTGCCGACGTTTTATTCGGCCTCTGTGAAGATTCGACGCCAAGCAAAGACCACGGAAGGAAAAATTAACTATCGTCTGTGCTCTAACCGGAATTTCGAGGCGACTGGAGCTGCAGGAGAGAATTTACGGCCGTTTTCCTTCGGCGGATCGGATCGACTGCTTCGTAAGAGTACCCAACCTTGGGAAGTATATATAGAGGGAGCAAACCGGTTCCACTAAAACTATCAGGAATGGCCGTAAATCGGCTCAAAGACCACACAGGAGGGAAAAAACACTCAACTAAAGTAAGGTAAGACGATTTTTATTTAAATCGCTACATTTTCATAGATCCCAGAAACAATCGTTATTTTCCCCATACAAACCCTCATAAATATGCAAATCGCTACAAAGGTCATCATATAAAGAGCTGCTCATATATCAAGCTTGGGCTACCTGTGGAGAAACTGGTTGAAAACACCTCGACACGCAAACGGATTGATATGAAGAACGGCTGATTCAACCAGCACGTAATGACACAGGGTTGAAACGTGTATTATCAAGGAATAAAACCTACTTTGAAGAACATCGGTTGAACCGTTTTGAGAAAAAAGGTGGATGTTTTAGACAACCTTTGACTGTCCCGAAGGCAAGCTGGCGGTCCCGCCACTGAACCCGCGACAAATGCAACAAAATTACAGAAACACGCTTTCACAAAACAAGAAACAGTTTACATACAAAGACAATAACAATAGCAAGGAGTTCACACTTACGATCAATTAGCGGACAAAAGCGATATTAGCGTTGGAATTAGCCTTATTGACCTCTGTTGTCCTTGCCTCAATGGCGTCCCCACGCTAATAGCGGGAGCAAGCCAAGCGAAGCGCTCTTCGTTGCTATGTGACGTCACTTTGGCAGTGATGAGTCGGTCAAGGATAATTATTGAAAACAATAGAGTCGCCCCCTCCCTCCTGCCTGAAACTGATAAACTATGATTCAAGGGAAATAAAAAATACGCGTAAAAACTCGCTGAACAGTCCATATGTGAAGTGTCAATACATCATTTTAAGCTTATCATTCCCTTGATCAATTATTATTTAAATGAAGAAACATGAAAACATCTCATTAGTCACCTTTTTTGCTTGCTAAAACTTGACATAAATTTACCTTACATGTAGCGAACTAAAGAATGAAGTTTGTCTTTTATTTCATATAAATCTTCCATCAATACTATCACAATATTTTTCTCAACAGAAACACATAACATTTATGTTTTGAATACGGAAGTTAAAATTAAAAGCAGGTTATACTATCATGATTTACTAAAGGCTGTTCGTCTTACCATTAAAGAAGTGTTAGGAGCTTGGGTTTAGGCTAGAAATTCCTTCAAGAAGCGCTTGATACAAACTCTTGCTTCAACATGCTTAGCCCTGGCTTTACCAAATCTCTACAGTGCCTGGCATCGGCTAACTTCGTTTTATCAAGCAGTGTGTTGAGAAAGTTTGCTAAAACAAAAAAAAATTATATCAAATTAAACAATCTTTTTGGTTTGTTCAAAAGGCGGATAACAACATCATAGAAACAATCATACAGAACTGTTCAGTTACGAAGATTTCTAGCTATTATATTCTGACTTGCGACAGTTTATCTCGGCTTTACGGCTTAGTTTATTTCTCTGCTGAACGTGTGCAAGAACACTCTTCGAGAATCATTGTCAGCTTGTCACCAAAGCACCAGCTTGCGCGTGGATAATGTTTCAAATTGGCCAATGAGAGTGGAGAATGTAATACGATCGCCATCAAGCTACAACGGCCGTAGCCACACATCTAGCTGAACGGATGGGAAGATTATAGAAAGTCGAACATTATTTGGAATTCATCCACCAAGAATCGTTGTGTGGTCCCGGAGTGGAGTTGATGTGATAGGAAATTTATCTGGGCTTAAGACTGTGGTGTTTTTATGGCGATTCGGACCGTTGGTTCGTGATGCGAGAGCAATTTGTGGGACGAGATCGCCGCGAGTCACCAGCCTTTCTTCTCTTTATGAGGGGAAATGACAACTAACGACATCGCAAAAATTCGAAAGCCACAAACCCGTCTAAAACGGACACTAGTTTGCCTTCAGACTGCACAGAAAAGACGAGGAGAACCGTATGTAGAAGTAAGCGAACTTTATTTCTACATTTACAGCTTATTTTAGCAATTAGCTCAAAGTATGTTTTCCCATACAAAGTCTATAAATCGTATACCGAGCTTGGGCTGCCTGTGCCAATACTAAATTTACCCTTTTTCCCCAGTATTGAGTGCCTGTGGAAAACAGAATGTGCCGTAGTCATCTCTAAGTTTGTAACCTAAACGGGGCAGTGCGTCATCTGTAAAGTGCTACAAAGTATCTCAACTTTCAACCCTTGGTTTCAGACGAAACTGGATGACCGCTAAATGTAGCTGAAGAATGGAACTATACAAAGTTCTGTACTGTTTTGACAACTTATTTTCTATAATTACTTATATAACAGCTGGAGTCACGTTAGAAATTCTGTTCAATATCCTGTAAATTAAAAGATAAAATAATTATGGTAAATGCGAAATGATTTTCGACAAATAAAAAAGGAATACTATAACAGGTGAGTATTTGAAAGATTTCCGCATTCTGGATTTCAGATTCCAGAACTTCCACAAATCCCTCCAAAAACATGGCGGACAGTAAATAAGTCCACGTTCACCGCCTGGTCTCCCTTCTTCGTTGGGTTAAAACCGTTAAAACCATAGCCACATGGAAAACAGTGATTGAAAGTATGCAATTTTTAGGAATGGACAATTTTCGAGTGGCATATACCCGATTTCTCGCTTTCTATTCTGACAATCCTTCTGGACATTCACGATGGAGAAACGCTGGCGAAATGGTTAGGTAGGGCAAGTTCCACCACTCACTCCTGGACCAAAACTGAATGGCGGCTAAAACATTGAACACAATTCAGTAGTTGAAGGATGGAACTACACAATGATATGCAGGAGAGCCAGTAAGTGTGAGCCACTTTTGAGATTTAATCCACTGAATTTGGCTAAAATCGCATGTTTCGCTAAGTGGGTCTAAGGGGATACGTGTGTTCCCTCGGATTTTCTATACAAAAAAGTGTCCATCATTCTAACCTGTATAAAGGTTCAATTGAAATAACTAGTAAACTGGAAGCTTTAGGACGCGCTCTTTTATCCGGAGCAATCGGTTGAATTTTGACAAACTTCGCATATTTCACGAGCATCTCAGGTCCTTATGCGGTGCAGAAAGAAAATTGGTCAAAAAAAAGCGAATTTCTCTAAACTAGTTTCATATTAGTTATATACCTATTTAAAGACGTCTACTTGACAATTATGAGCGAACTCAATTTCGTGGGCAAAACTCGATATGAGGATCTTACAGAGACTGGCTCTTAAATTTTGATATCTTATCTTCATTAATCTTAAGAGGTAGTTGTTCTAGTATCTCTTGTAATGACCAGCTTGTCTTTGTTTGAAACACTTGAGGATCATCCACTGCCACAGGGACATTTTCTTCTTCAGAATCACTACTGTGTAGCATAGTGCCAGGGATTAAGGAGGCATAAAGATCTGCATCACTAGTGGAACTGGGACCATCATCACGTTACAGAATGTGCATATGTGTGAGGAACACTAACAGATGAGGCACTACCTGTACTGTAAAAAAATAAAAGGCTATGTGAATTCTTGTACCATCTTGTGGTGTATGTTTTACTGCTAATTCAGTTTCAAACATTGCATTAACTATATTAATACCATGGCTAAACCTGAAGTGAAATGACA
>NC_090870.1:17794142-17796642 GCF_036669935.1 Montipora foliosa | reverse complement strand
CTCAAACATATACTCTTCGTAAAATAGAAGTATTGGACCGAAAATACTATTAATAATTGGACTTACGGTCAACAATGAGTTTGTTGTGGATCTTCCAGACGCTTGACTCTATCTATATTGGGCGCAATAAGTGTCGCAAGCTTCTTGATAAAAAAAAAATTAAATGCAATCGATCAGTTTTTAAAGAAAAAATGGGCAAGGGGAATGAAGTTTTGGCGAATTGTTGTGGAAAAAGATAATATGTACGTCATACGTACTTGGCTAAATGGACGACTATATGTTAGGTGACTATATGGCATATTAGCACGATGTATATACCCAAAGTGTACACGAATTTCAGTAAAGACTGGGTGTGAATGCAGAAGATTCAGGTATTTGTGATGGCACGAGATTTGTATTTCGTCCAATAACATGGAAAAGGGAAAGGTTAGAAGTTGCAGGCGGAACAACTTCTGGGAAGAAATTGTGGCAGTTTGGTTGTGAATATTGCGCTAGAAGGAGTGTTGTGTTTGCTTGCATCGCAGCAGTGTCATAGGTATGAGACTTCATAGCAGATTTTTTTGGTACAAAATATGATATTTAGAATACCTTGCCACTTTTTACAGATACATGTATGTGTGAACCTTTCACAGAATGAAGCCGAGGCGAGCAAATCGAACGTGTTTTGGGGGATACAAATAAGGGGTTTCATCGCTATAATTTCTACTATAGTTTAGCCGTTTTTAGAGAAGTGAAATTATGTAGCGCCTGGAAGGGTTTTGAGATTAAACAAAGAAGACAACGGATGATGAAAATGAAACATATATGATCTTTCACATAATTATGAAACTTTTTTTACATCTTTTTATATTAAAATTTTAGACTTTTAGTTTAATTTCTCTTCTTAATTGTTATGTAGATATTATATATGTATTTAGAAGTCACACAATAATTATTTAATAGGTAAAATACAGGAATTTAGTCAATGCCAATTTTTAATTGATCCAGTTGGAAATGAAAGTTGCAAAATTGGCCAAACAATGGTTTTGTTTGTCTTTCATTTTTGTGCAATTTGATTTGCTACATTAAATAACCTTGAAATCTGATTGGTTGTTTTGTTTTTTTAACCCATTTTCATTGGTGGGGGAAATGGCGTGATTTAGACTAGAAAGTAGTGCAATTTGGGAATAAATTGCACTGTTGAAAGTCAATGAGATTGCAAAGATCACCAGTGATTTGTAGATGGATATAATAAACTAAGTAACTAAATGATTATAGTTCATTAACTGAAGATAACCAACACATTTATTGATTTTATTACGTAATCAAATGATTTTGTCAATAGCCTACACACAAAAAACATCTTTAAGCCAACATAATTTGGCAACTAAGACATTCAAATAAGATATTTATTCCTGTACCATAATTTAATTTCGAATGTCTACTACATGATTAGAATTTCTGGTTCATTAATTTTGTTTAACATAAGTCATAGAAGTACGCGCCAGTAAACCATGACGCCCACAAATTTTTTTGTTGCCTTGAGAGTAACGTTTTTGATGCCGTGAGTTTGTTCTAAAGCAGTCATATGGTACATTGAAATACAGTAGTGAGAACGTTTCTTCTGTGTGGCATAACAACTTTTTGGTATTATGTACTGTTCATTCATGTATTTACCTTCAAGAGGGAAGCTTATGACATGGAATATGTTAAAAAAACGTGACTCCAAATTTGTCCTTATCGTAATTATTTTATCCTCAGCTGATAAATAGCAGTCATTCTAACAGTTTTATGAGAGGAAAAAAGTGCAGTAACTTTTCTTTTTGAAGATAAATGTGTTGTAAATGAACATCAAATAATGTGAAAAAATCATGACACCACAGAAAAGAATCTTTTTGTGTGGTGCATTTATATACATCACATGATTGATTTAAAAAAGCATCCTTGAGCAGAGAGGATTTTACTCAATATTATGCTAATGTGTGCTCAAAAATGAATTTGGTTGTTAATAATTAAGAGTGTATAGTTCAAGTCACTATAAACCTACAATTATATAAAGTGGTAACTAAACTTTGTGTCATGGAATTTTGGGTAATAATAATAATACCTAATTAACTAATTAACAATACTCATTAACCAATTGGTTTGCTGATTTGAAAAGGTGCGATACCGGTTGCTTTGAAAACTAGGGAGAACCCTGCTAAATTGCACTCCACTCAGTTCAGTTACAATTATAAAATACACATTAATTTTTTATTTATAAACAGAACATAATATGCCAGTTGACTTTGGGATAAAACGGGGAGTCCTACTCCATGGAGTACCTTATGGACTACCCAAATGGAGTACCCTAAAAATACTACACATGTATTTCAAATGAGTACTGTTGATCAGTATGTAAGCAGCATCTGGAATAGTGCTTACTTAAGCCTCAACACCCATTTTAAACAGCATTGTTTGAACAACAGTAATTAAGTCTAAGCACCCATTTTAAAAAGGTTAGCTTACATGAAGTAATTGG
>NC_090870.1:17769142-17789142 GCF_036669935.1 Montipora foliosa | reverse complement strand
GGAACGTCAATTGGATAAACAACTTAGGCGATGAAAAATAAATACCTGGAATCTTTAAAGCGACGAGTAATGGTCTTTGACAACAATTTCATTTTTCGCCGTTGCATATCAAGTAAGCTTTAGCTTGGTACTATATACAACACTGAAGTCAAATGGCAATTCTTTTATGGATTTAACAAACACTGAAGGAATCGAACGCCTTGAATGCATCACTGTGTTTACTGAAGTCGCATCTAAGTTGTCTGGCAAGTTACATTCATTTTAAGACTCAACTCAGCAAAGGTAAAAACAAACTGGAAATGTGACAGTGAAAAATTATTTGAATGAAAGCTTGTTGTTTCTTTTGTCTTTTAAATTTCGAAAGAATTCGAATCATTTCGCCGCATTTTCTTTGAAATATCGCATTGAGCGATGCGAAATACCTCTCATTAATTCGCTCTCATTATTTTTGCACAGTACTGTATGTCACTATAGGATTACTGTTAATTAATTAATGTCAATTTAAGTATTTTGATGTCTACTACATGTAATTACTTACAGTTTTCGTTGAAAATATCAGGATTGACTGAGTCTGTAATAAACAAAATTATTTCTTTTTTAATGAGTGACTGCTTTGAGTTTTTTTAGCTTGAAAAAATAATACCTAATCAAGATGAATAATTGTTGTCAGACAAGTCAGATTCAATGATGTTGGTTGTAAACTATTTACACAAGAAAGCTGCAAGATCATGAATGGTGCCTCGAATTTTTGTAGTTCTTACAAAATTTGATTTCTGTTGATAATGGTTGCAATGACTTCTCCTGGGGTTAAGGTCACAATGGATATTATCTGGAATTGTGTAGTGCGTGGTTTTAGGAAATGTCCATATTTTTGCCACAGAAGGGATTGGAAAGTCCTGGGGCAGAGAGGGGTATTAAAGGGCACAATCGTTAAGAAAATGTATGAAGCATAATTAGAGTTATTGATGCTGCTGTTACTTGTGCTTTGTTGGTTATGCCATGTTAAGTTTGAGATATAGTTTAAGAAAAAGCTCAGAATTTTTCACAAAAATTAGTAAATATATTTGTTGAATTTTTTGTTGCATTTTCTGATATTAGAAATGAGACATACTGATATTTTGACACCTTCATACAATGGGGACTGATAGCCTGTTGTGCTTCTGACTTCCAGCTATTAAGTGTGACATATTAATTTTCTGAAGGTGGTAATGGGTATTTTTGTGATTTGTGATTGGCTCTTTTTTAAATAATGTTTCAGCGTTTGTGGGCACCTTTAGGGAGCTTGCGCACAGACTACGACAAAAGCCACTGTTGTATAAAAATATGATTTCCCGTTTTTGTGGCATCTTCGCGATACTCCAAGTCACTTTGCATGGAAAGTGTATATCAACATTCCAGGAATAGAATTACGTGACATGGTCAATTTTCGTCAGTGTTTGTGCTCTATGAAGTTGATTTATTCACAATTATAGAAATTGTGTGAATTGGCAATAGTAAGTTATTATGAGTGTAAGATGAGTATAAAATTTTCTACATTTAGATACATGTAGTGTTAACAGTTTTGTAAGTCGTATGTTCAAGAAGCCGGTTACCGGCGGTATACCGCCGCCTGCCTTGCCTCACACCGCCGGCTAGTTTGTCTTGATTTTCACTAAAAATCCTATCATAAACTTGTCAAACTGCCGCCTTCAATGGGCTATCATGGACGGCTATTTCAGAAGTTATTGAAACCCCTGCGATAATGCTTGGGTGTAGATCCTCACCTGCAACATTGAGAAAGTCCTTGAAAAGAGACTGGTCATTCGTTGAAAGGGTGGGGTGGTTAATGTAACTAGTAGGGGTGGGGGCATGTTGAATTTTTTTATCTTTCTTTTTGTATAGCATTTTTTATTTTTCTGTTACTCTGTTTTAGTTTGTTATTTGTTACTTGTCAACTGTTCAAGGGATAAAGAGGTAAAAATTACTGGTGTGCTGCAGTTCAATATTTGTCATTGAGATGAGGTTCAAATTATAGGCTTTAATGTCTCTGTTTTTGATTTGTGTTTCCAAGCGCTTCCAAGCGCTACATATACAAAAATACTCCATTTTTCATGATTTAGTCAAAATGGTGAACGTCATAGACAAAATTCATCTCCAGACTCCAATCCAGCAACATTTTTAAAATTTTCAACATTTCAAACTATGACAGTACTGGTAACTAGTAAAAGCGGAGTTGGACAATCTGTAAGCCAGCATGCTTGTAAAGACCATTTGATTTTTTACATACTTCTGTGAAGCTGATTGATTGACCATTATAAAAATTTTGTGAATTACCGATAACACTATTATGGGTGTAAGATGGGTATAAAAGTTTCTACAAGTAGATGTAGTGTTAACAGTTTTGTAAGTTATGTTCAAAAAAAATACTTACAAATGTCCATTGGGTGTAATTGTTCTTGATCTGTAACATTGAGAAGACCATTAAAAAGAGGCTGATCATTTGTTGGTTAATGGAACTAACAGGGATGGGGGCACCAACTGATGCATTGCTTTTTAATCTCTTTGTTGAACGGAGACCTTGAGAATGAAGTTGCTAATTTCTTTATAAGTTTGTAAAAGTAATTCGAAAATAAATATAGAGAAGCAAGCAAATTATAAAGACTCTTTAGTCCATTTGGGTTTAAAAAGTTCATAGGGTGAAAATAACTTTCTGATTATAATATTGACTAGCCCAGTTAAAATGTTATAGTAGTAGGCAAGTTGGCTTTAGTAATAATAAGTAGCCGTCTGTATATTAGGGGGGTTCTGGGAGCATTCTCTGGAAAATTATGAAAATATTGGCTTCATTAAATGGTCGCATCTAGTGCATTATAGGGTAAACTGTGCCCCCATTAGATAGTAATGAAGAATCACACAAGAGCTTCAATTTTCAAATTAAAGTTATATTCAGCTAAAAGCATAATTATTGAAAAAAAGGATCACTATAGTACAGGCAAGTACTTTTTAACTGTGAAAGCGAGAAACTTAGTTGTTGAACGTTGACTCACAATATACTAAAGAGTCAGTTAAACTGAAAGCTTCAGGTCTTAACTTATTTAAGCATTATATCACCTCAATGAAAAGCTATGGGTTTTCAGGACTACATATTTGATGTCATACCAGGGCTACACATTTGTGCTAACCTTACGAAATTGTTTGGATACCATCTTGTTTGTATCTGCAAAAACCGTGGCCGTTGACCATCCATTCGGATCACTTGCCTATGCCATAAGTACACAATTTTCAAGACGTTCTTGTAAAAGCGATGGTGTGCACGGTTTGTGCGGCTCAGGTTGACGTAGTGTATTTTTTGGTTATAATTTGAACTGGCAGAAGAAACTTTATAACCTCAGAAAGAATGAGGGCTTGCAGTATGTAGTCGAAATGTACTGATTAAAGGGACAATATGGCAAAAAAATGATCATAATTTATTAGTATAAGTTGTATTTATAATTTACAGTGATGAAGAGCAATTTGAAACCAAACGGCAGATATTGACTGGGCTGATTTGAAAATTGTTTATTCGTAAGTAAGGTAATGGAATTTTTATGCCAAGGAAGCAGTTTAAAATGAAATAAAGCAGAATACTTACGATCATCTAATGCAAAGAAAACTAAAAAAGAATGTAAAAAAGAAATAAAAGTTAGATTAAGGGAATTTGACATGCACCAGAATAAGTGCAAAATAATTTGTAGCTCTTATGTAAGTTTGATGTCACGATGCTAACCTGATTGTCCCCTTGTAAATTTTCTCAAAATGCAACTTCAAAACAACAGAAAGACAAGTAAGTTTGTAAGAGTATGAATAATATGTACTTACAAGTGCTTTGTTCCCCAGTAGGAACTTGATGTGGTACTAAAAATGTAATAGAGACAAAGGTTTTAACTTTAAGATGATTGTTGAGCAATTAGATTTTCATGTAAAGCAAAGAACTTTACAATAAAAAAAGAAAAACAAAATACATACACTCGTTTGACTCTACGTTCATGTTACTTTGCTGCTCATCTAGAAGAGAAATGTACATTTTAATAACTTTAGAAATCAAATTGTTTACCACTGGGACATTGGTATTCTGATGATGATCGTCATATTTCGAAGCAAAATAACACAGTTTACGTCCTTAAAGCGAAGAAATTTTAAATCTATACAGTATTTATTTTGTGAGGTTTAAATTTCTTTACAAAGACCACTTTAAACTTATTCATCTTAATCGAATGCTCAAAGCGCAACTAAGAATAGGGCCGTTTGTAGGAGAGAAAATAGAAGAAACTTTATAGCCTGAGAAATGATGAAGGCTAGCAGTATGCAGTCGAAACGTAGTGATTAAAGGGACAACATGGCATGAATTATAATAATACTTTGTTAGTATAATTTGTGTTTATAGTTTATAGTGATAAACAATAACTTAAAAGTAAGCGGCAGATATTGTGTTGTAGGGGGCCGAATAGTCGGCTGTCGGCACATTTTGATTAGGCTGATAAATACTGACAATTGTTGATTTGTAAATAGGGTAATGGCATTTTTATGTCAAGGAAGCAGTTTAAAATAAAATAAACCGGAATACTTACGATAATCCAATGTGCCAAAAACTGAAAAAGAGTGTAAAAAAAAAATAATAAAAATAAGATTAAGGGAACTTGACATGTACCAAAATTAACGCAAAATGATTACTAGCTCTTATGTAATTTTGATGGTATGAAGCTAATCTGATTATCTCCTCGTAAATTTTTTTCAAAACGCAACTTCAAAACAACAGAAAAGGTAAGTAAGTTTATAAGAGTATGAACAATATGTACTTAGAGGTACTTTGTTTCGTAATGGGAAGTTCATGTAGCATTAGAAATGTCACAGAGATAAAGGTTTTAACTTTAAGATGATCGTTGACCAATTAGATTTTCATGTAAAGCAAAAAACTTGACAATAAAAAAATTAAAATAAAATACGCACACTCTTCTAAGTCGACTTCTATGTCGTTTTGTTGCTCATCTAGAAGAGAAATGTACATTTTAGTAACTTTAAAAATTAAATTTGCTATCGCTGCATATTCTGATGACGATTGTCATATTTTGAGACAAAGTATCATTGTTTACGTCCTTAAAGTGCCATAATGCGAAGAAATTTTAAATTCACACAGTATTTATTTTGTGAGGTTTAATTTTTTTTACAAAGACCGTTTTAAACGAACTATGTGCAGCCCAATAAACGTTTGATACTGGCGGAAAACAATTAGGGTGTTGGCGTTTTGCACAGAGATCGTTAAGCGATGTCACATTGTGTTTCATAAAATAGACCTTACTGGCTTTAACATGTTTGAGTGACAAGAAGGTCGCAACATCTTATTGTCGAATGTTCCAGTCTCTGAGCATGACATCACAAATTTGCCTTTGACCAAGGCCTTTATTTCGAGTCGTGTTTCCCGGGAGCGGTGCGCTCCTATGCAGAAATGTTACGAATGTTCCAGTCTCTGAGCATGACATCACAAATTTGCCTTGAACCAAGGCCTCTATTTCGAGTCGTGTTTCCCGTGAGCGGTGCGCTCTTACGGAGAAATGTTACGCCAACGTTCACCGCGCGGCGTGACTCCACTCAAATGAAAAGCACGTAATGAAATTAGTAAGGTTGTATATTTTGAGACCGTTGATACTTAATTGTGAAATTTTATTGCGAAGTCTAGGTGTTGATGTACTAAATGCCTTATATCCATAGTTCCGTAGCTTGTAGGGAGAAGACTGAAGGTATTTCTTAGAAGAGGATCGAAGTTATTGCTTGGGTTTGTAAACGTTAATTAATTCCTGTAGGTAGCTGTTGAGGCGATCGTGTATGCGGCGTGTGCTGCCTGGGCTGACGTGGTGTATTTTGTGGTTACAATTTAAACTGGTAGAAAAAAACCTTTTAGTCTGAGAAGTGATGAAGACTAGTGGTATGCAGTCGAAACGTAGTGATTAAAGGGACAACATGGTATAAAAAATGATAATATTTTGTTGTATAACTTGTGTTTATAGTTTACAGTGATAAACAACAACTTAAAAGCAAGCGGCAGATATTGCGTTGTAGGGGGCTAAATAGGCGGCTGTTGGCACATTTTGATCGGGGTGATAATTGACAACTGTTGATTTGTAAATAGGGTAATCGCATTTTTATGTCAAGAAAACAGTTTAAAATAGAATAAAACGGAATACGTACGATAATCTAATGCAACAAAAACTAAAAAAGAGTGTAAAAATAAAAATAAGATTAAGGGAACTTGACATGCACCAAAGTTAACGCAAAATGATTACTAGCTCTTATGTAATTTTGATGGTACAAAGCTAATCTGATGATCTCCTTGTAAATTTTTTTCAAAACGCAACTTCAAAACAAGAGAAAGATAAGCAAGTTTGTAAGAGTATGAACAATATGTACTTAAAAGCACCTTGTTCGGCAGTGGGAACTTCAAGCGGTACTGAAAATGTTATAGAGACAAAGGTTGTAACTTTAAGATGATTGTTTCACGTAAAGCAAAGAACTTAAGAATAAAAAAGTAAAAACAAAATACATACGCTCGTCTGACTCAACTTCTTTGTTGATTTGCTGCTCATCTAGAAGAGAAATGTACATTTTAGTAACTTTAGAAATTAAATTGGTTACCGCTGCGACATTGCTATTGTGATGACGATTATCATATTTCGAGGCAAAGTAACACAATTTACGTCCTTCAATTGCCTTAATGCGAAAGTGTGAAGTTGTGAAGTTAAAATTTCTTTACAAAGACCGCTTTAAACTTACCCATCTTAATCAAACGTTGAAGTTTAACTAACTATCTGCAGCCTAATGTCACAGTGGCGGAAAACAAGGAGGGTGTTGGCGTTTTATACAGGAATCGGTGGGCGATGTCACGTGGTGTTTTATAAAAGGACGTTATTGGCTCTGAAATGTTTGAGTGACAACAAGGCGGATTGTTCATTGTGTTCGTATTCAGGATAGGCAACTTTGTTTTCAGGGCCTTTTCTTTGGTTTGGGGCGGGGCGGGGCGGGGCGAGAATAGGGGCCGTTCCCGCCCCGCTCAAGTCAAGGAAAAGGTCCTGGGAAGGTTGGTTGGGGATAGGACTTTTGCAGGACACCGTCACTTGTTCTTGTCAATTATAAAAATAGGGGCTAATGTAAAATTATCGCAGCAAACCAACTAAAAATGTCTTTTTCCCCGAAAGTACTTATACCCCAATAATTACCTCCTCGTCCTATTTTATGCCACTCCCAGAAAATTTTATTCCCCCTCTACTCTCCCGCTCCAGAGAATGTCGAGCTCTGATTGTGAAATAGTGTTTAATAGGCCTTTTGTAACAAACGATCACATGGTACAGAATCCGCAATGCTAGAGGGGAAGCTCATTATTATTCCCTTATTGGGACATTAAAACAAAGATAAATCAAGTTTGACTGCTTCAGGACTCTTCCAGTGGGGGAATAATAATGAGCTTGCCCTCCAGCATGTCGGACTTTGTACCATGTGACCGCTTGTTGCAAAAAGCCTAACGCGATGTGCATATTTTTGTCACGTTGAGATCTCTCATGCTAAAGAATCATAATGGATTGACCATTTGTTTTATTTTGCTGAAATTGAAAAATATAAGTGTCTCAGATGTTTGATATTTTCGAATTGTGACGGGAAAATCTAACGCATCAGGCAAATGATGATACCTGATGCTATGAAGTGATTTGCTCAATAAACTTGCTGCTCTTATGCTTTTTCTAAAAACTGTGTATTAAAAAAGACAGAAAAAGAATCGAACACCTTAAATTGATCTGTTTGTGTTTACATGTACTCAATCTTGCATAGTCTTCTGGTAACAATTGGAAATTTCATGAATTCTTGTTAACCTTCAGTCGAAAGTCATTGTAACGCAAATAGCGTTTTAGTGGATTGCTAAACAAAATATACCCTCGTGGAGCTCAACAATGGAATGGCAATTAGATGAACAACAGGCGGTGAATTTTTAAAGCGACGAGTAATGGTCTTCGACAACAATTTCATTTTTTGCCGTTGGATATCAGGTGAGCTTTGTTTCAAATATTTTATTAATTTGTTATTATATACAACATTGAAATCAAATGGCAATTGTTTTATGGATTTAACAAATATTGAAGGAATCGAACGCCTTGAATGCATCACAGTATTTACTGAAGTCGCATCTAAGTTGTCTGGCAAATTATATTTATTTGACTATTTGGTACTCAACTCTGCAAAGGTAAAAAATTGAAAATGTGACTGTGAAGTATTATTTGACTGAAAGCTTGTTTGTACTTAATTCTGCAGTCTGTCGGTAATAATCGGAAATTTCACTAATTCTTGTTAGTTAATAATTATTCGAAAGAAAGCTTGTTGCCTATTTTTTGCTAGATAATCTAAGTAAAGGGTTTGATGCTGAACACTGATGGGAAATTTATTTAGTTGTGTTTTTATCACGGAATGTCTTCGCAGCTTGTTTGCATGCACGCAATGAATTTCTTCTCTCTAATAGTAAATATGTTGTTTATTTCAATAAAATTATTCTTGGCTGGAAAAAGTTTTTATGAGATTTTTCTGCCTTTCTGAATAGTGTTGTGTATTATCTATTTATTTATTTAGTTATTTATTTGTTTAGTTATTTATTATGTATTCCACTACAGCGAATTACTGCGGGCCCTGATGTGGAATAACAAATTCAAAGAAAGGAACTTTGCGTTGACCTCAGTTGATTTTCAAACAGTATCACCTACTACCGGATTCTATCATTACTCTTTGCACAGCGTACTACTTCTCGCCTTTCTCTCCAGTGAGTTTTCAGATTTATTTCTCAGCCATAAGGTGGCGAAATTTTTGGATTTCGAAACATTTTGTAATTTCTTTATTTGATAAACAACTATATACTTTAATATGCCAATAGACGGGATATGCATATTTTTGGCATGTCGAGATCGAGGTGTTTAATGTAGAAGCTTTGTAGAAATTTAAAATATAAATTCCTGACGAGTATAAGTAAATTTCACTTTAGATGAAAATTTTTTGTAGACTGAAAGTTGCTCAGACGATTTTGGTAGCCAAGTAAAATTAAGACCAACTAACACCAGGAAGGTCACGAAATTAACTTTAAATAATTTTCTCCGAAAAATATTGTAATTTTCATCCAAGCTAAAGAATTTTCAAGGCAAAATCGGGAGGTAAGATATCATCGCTCACGTAAATGAAGCTACCTGATGCTATCAAGTAACGTGCTCATAATTTGTTTTCTTTCTTTGTGCATCGCCTACGATACAGAATTATTTGACAAACGTATTGAATTTTGAGAATTACCAGTGCTCTTTTTGAGCGAAAAAATGAAAAACAAATCCAAGAAAGATCTCTGTATTGACCGTGATTTTCAAACAGATAACCTTCTGCCGAATTCCATCATGACTCTTTACACACTTTACTACCTCTCACTCATTATTTCGTTTTTTCTTTATTCTCCCTAAGAAAAATGCATCCATTCTTCCTTCGAAATTTACTCCGTTTTTGTAAATGTTACAGTAGCTACATGCAGTGCTTAATTTCAATGCGTTTCGTGCATTCCATGCATTCATTGTCAACACTCATTATAAAAACATGTCAACAATCACTCGGATAATGTTAATGGTGTTAACGGTTAATGGTGTTCGTTACCCGTAACGAGATGTCCTCCAAGGCACCTATTTTTTGTTTTGTTGCGTAATCAGCTCTTTTTCCTTTACTTGTTCACACATTTCTGTTGTTCCGCCTGAATTTTGAAGAGTAAATTTTTATTCTATATTTTAAATTACATTGTAATTATCAAGATAGATTATTATTGTTTTATTATTATTATTATTTTTTATTTTATTTTCATTTATTTATTTATTATTATTATTATTATTATTTTTTGGATAGATACTAAGCCCCTTCGAGGAGAATTCAAGACGAGATTTATTTGAACTTGGAGCATTGCGCTGCGAAAAATACCATAATAATCTTTTGCCGTCGGTCAAGTTTAGTTGGAAGTACGTGTGTTTCGCACCAGGGAATATTTTGGTGGCCGCTATAATCATTTCGATTCAAAAAAAGTTCTGTTCCCTTTGCTCATTTCTAACCTTTGTCGGAAGAATATGAAGCATTTTGTGGTAGAAAAAACCCTAGGATGCAAATAGAAGGTTCGCTTCAGTAGACTTGCCATGAGATGCGAACAATGCTGACCGTTTGTCAGAGAAGTTATGGCTGATCCTGATGGTTCGAGACGGTTTACTTTCGATACTATATTACCAAATCAATTCATTAAAGGTATGTAATTGTTTTACTTCTATACCCTAAGTTATGTCAATGACAAGTGATGCTTTAAAACTCTGAAATCTCTTTGAAAGACTGCTTTAAAGCACAATTAGCATAATGGTCGAGTGGTAAACCGGTTGAGCTGAACTTTCGTTCTCCCATTCATTGAGCGAAATTCTCCCTTAAGAAAATTCTCCCTTAAGAAAATAAAGCTCAAACGAGATTATTTGTCAACTTTATGGAATTGCCAACATTTCCGAATAAACGTTTTGACTCCATCTGTTCTGTTGAAACCGTAATTTTGTTAGTTGTTTTAGTGTAAGCGGAATATACAGCCGTTAATTTTTATGCGTTTAGGAGTTGAAAATAAAATATACCGTTATGCGAAACCCATATTATTTTTTACTAATAAGCGAGCTAGCAAGCCATGCAAGCCATGGGGTGAGCCATGCGAGTCATGGTTGCGAGCCATAACTGCGAGTCAACATGCGAGTCACACAGTTATTGAAAGCTAACCGTTGTAAAATGGGTGCTTACACTTAATAACTGTTTATCAGCGCTATTTGAAATGGGTGCTTAGACTTAAATGCGAAATTCATATGGCTCGCTGGCTCGCACATTAGGCAGACCCTATTATTTACTTGTTTCTTGTCAGGTTACGCAACAAAAATCTTGTTGTACTAAGGATTGCACGTCTTAATTGTAAGTTTCTAGATGTTCTACACATGATTTGATCATTATTTACTTTAAATGTATTTGAACCGGTTGTCTGATGTCGCCTCAAACTTGCAGGGTAGTGCATTTCTCAACTATTAAACACGCCCTTTCAGCCAGAAATCTGCTTTCATTTGGTAAGTACTGGATTACTGATCATACTGTTATTTTGAACATCATCTCTGGTGCTTTCACTTTGCATAGTAAAATGCTTTTGAAATCATGGACTTTTCAAATCATCTGCGATTCCTTTGTGGCAGAGATAATTGGTTAACGAATTCTTTATGGCAGCATTGTTTATCTGCTTTTATGTAAGTTCATTGTATAGTGTACCAGACATATGTCACTACAATAATGAACGTTAAAGTGCAAGCTTTGCAGTGCTACCTAAATAAATGTGGTTTTGTTTTGAACCAGTTGTGTAATTTTAGTTTGAAAATACAACACTTCGATTTGTTTGCATAATTGGCATTCAAAACCACTTGCCGTTCGTGCTTCCTTCACGTGCGAGTGTTCTTCAGCTAGAAGGTTGTACTTTTCATATTTAGACAACATTTTTTGATTGTACATTATTTTGACAAAGTTCACATCATTTCCAAGAATTTTTATTGCTCAAAAACGTTAAGGTGATGCCAAAAGACATTAGCTAGACTGCTGAAGTGTAAAAAGAGTAAAGGTATTGAAATATCCTGTTAAATGGTGTTGGAACATGTACTGTACCACTGACTGTAGCAAAAATATGTTCGTTCTGACTTTTCTTGTACCGGAAACAGTCATATATTATTTATTAACGTTGTTTGTTTACCCTTCAACTTGTTTGCTTTGCTCATTAATCCTGGAGTCATGTATGGTTTACGTTGGCTCCTCAGCATTTCACCTAAACGAGTTAGCAGCTAGTCTACCAAGGATGAAATACTCTGACCCAAGTTCTGTGCAAATGTTAGAGTCCTGCCTTTTCTACCATTATTCTGAAATTTTCTGCAGACAAACCCTTTAAAAATGTACTAAAGCTTATAGGTCTAATCTCCAGTTGTTCACATTCCTGTTTACAATGTATATCTATCATAAAAGGCAGACTTGTTTTGCCAAATTGAACCACAAAACAGGTTGATTTCCTCCTCCTAATAATTCACTTATCCATGATTTTTGTTTTCCATCACAAGGGGCATTTTTATAAGATGAATACTCTTCACCGTCTGGATGATGGATAAATTCCAAGATAAAAGCAATGGTTTCTGATGGAAGTTTATGACTACATTGGTGTCCTATTTTCGGAAGTGCTGCTCCTGGACCATGCATCTTACTATGAAGTCTAGCTTTTGATAATTCGTAGTCTGTGCATGATATTTCTTCTCCTTGAGTGTTAGTAAACCTGAACATTTGCTTAATTTCCTTAGTTGTGTATTGCTGTGCCACACAGCTCAACAGTTCAACCCGTTTGTGACTTCTAGGCTTCTCTCTGGAGTAACTGAGAGCTAAGCCCTCCATGATGTTAGCATTTGCATGTGGAACATTCACTTTTTCTTTAATAGAATTTGAAAGAAGTGAAGACAATGGCTTGCTCCTTTTACTTTTTGCTTCTAGTAAGAAACACCTCCTAGAGGGTGAGATTCACATGTTTACAATCATATTTTCAAAAGTTGCTAAAGTCAGTATTTGCGGAAAGTACTGATAGAGATGAAAAATATTGTGGTCTTATTTTCTTTTATTAAAAAATTCAAACGGAAAGGAAAAATGTCCTGACGTTGAATTAGTCAGTAATAATTACTGTCTCTGATCTGATTATTAAAATGCAAAAAAAATACTCTTGATTACGGTGGCCCACAAGGGCAATACAACAATATATATTCTAGTACAAGAAGATATATTTCAGTACAACACTATATATTCTAGTACAAGAGTATATATTCCAGTACAACAATATATATTTCAGTACAACAATATATATTTCAGTACAACAATATGTATTCCAGTACGATAATACTTATTCCAGTACAACAATACTTATTCCAGTACAACAATATTTATTGCAGTACAGAATGATGTATATTCAAGTACAGATATACATTTTTATTCCGTGACAGAATTATAAGTTCCAGTACAGAAATATATATTCGAGTACAAAAATATGTATTTCAGTACAAAGATGTGTGTTCTAGTATATCAACATAAATATGTTCTAGCAGAGAAATATGAACATTCCCGTACAGAAATACAGCGCATGCAATTATTTTTAAAATTGAGCGTAGTGGATGGAGGCAACCATGGAGTTGAGGCTTAATTCCCAGTGCACTCAGCGGTCAGCTGGCGGGAACTTTAAGCAGTTACAAAATGGCGGCTTTCTTGAGCATTTGTGAGTGTGGAGCCGATATTAGCAATTATGAGCACAAATTTTGTACCAGTTGCGGGCGAGAGCTTCTGTGTGATGAGAGGTCCATAATAACTTTCTATTTCTCAAGAGGATTTGAGTACAAGAGTATACTACACATGCTTTCTAAGCAGCACGGCATCAAGATGTCAGAGCGAACTCTCAAGAATCGGCTGAAGGAATTTGGCCTTCGTAGAAAACTGGCTTTGTACGACGAGATAGAGGTGCGAAGACATATAGAACAAGAAATGGAAGGTCCTGGGTGTATGGCAGGATATCGCTCAATGTGGCATACACTATCGATGAAAGGTATTCAAGTACCAAGGAGGGTTGTAGAAGAGATTATGAGGGAACTTGACCCTGAAGGATGCGAAACCAGGAGAAGACGGCGTCTAAGACGAAGGAAATATAGAGCGCCAGGTCCCAACCATTGTTGGCACGTGGACGGTTACGACAAACTCAAACCATATGGTTTCCCAATACATGGATGCATTGATGGGTGGAGCAGAAAGATCATGTGGCTTCGGGTGGTTAGGTCAAACAACCTTCCGGAGACAGCAGCATCAAATTTTGTTGATTGCGTCGACGATTATGGTGGTTGTCCAGTGAAATTAAGAACCGACTGTGGCACTGAGAATGTCTTAATGGCTGCTATGCAGTGCGAATTTAGACAGGATGTAGATGCCCATATTTACGGCCCATCTCCTGCCAATCAGAGGATAGAAGGATGGTGGTCTTTCTATCGCCGAAACCGGTCTACATGGTGGATAAACTATTTCCAAGATATGATTGAAAATGGGAAATTCAACCCGGGCAGTGAGCTCGAAAAAGAGTGCATTTGGTTCTCGTTTTCTGGAATCATCCAAAAAGATCTTGATTTTGTAAAAGAACATTGGAACACGCACCGCATAAGAGATTCACGGCATGACACAGTTCCTGGCAGACCCGATGAATTGTTTTCCCTGCCTGAGGACCACGGTGGAGTTGACGGATTGATTCTACCCATCTCAAGTGTACAGATTGATCATTTCAGGGAGAACTTTTTGCAGGTGGAGGAGGAAACAAATGTATACCAAGACTACTTCAATTATGTGTTGTCCAACAGTGACTTACGGGAACCAAAAGACTGGAAAGAGGCCGAAAATTTATATCTCGACCTGTTGTCAGTGGCAAGAAGGTAGAACAGTGGACTTAAGGTTCCAACTTTTGCAGGTCCAACTATTATTCCCTGAGCATTTGATAACTTGTCAGTCCACTTGGTGGGGCTAGGCAAGGTCAGGTTGGGAGTGGGCCTTTTGTCAAATTACTCAACAACTGTCATGTTAAGTCAAGCCCACATGACACCATCCTCACAACCTCACACTTGCTGTCTTAAATCCTATTCTATTTCTCCATGGGCAAACCAATTGTGTGGATGTGTTGACCATTGTATCTGGGATTTTCGTGACTTGCAGGTAGCACTTTTGTCTCATCTTGGTTCCAGGAAATGGTGCTTGAAACCTTTAAACTGCGACTTTTATATTACTTCAGAGAAACTGCAATTTTCATACTGTTTCAATGGTGGGTATTTGCGTTGATGCTCACACCTTATTGTGGAGATATTCTGTGCACTAGCTGACTCCACCATGGAGCAGAGGAACATTTGGACGACATGATGTTAAATGGCCAGGGGAAGGGTTATGATAAGGCCTGGAATAGGCCACTTCGGAAAGTACCTTAATACTCTTTGTTTGTCCCCCCAAATTTTGCATTAGCATCGCTTCTGTTTTCTCTTGGGACCATTGTAAGTCCCAAGAGAAACTGGAAACAATGCTTATGCAAAATTTGGGTGGACAAACAAACAGTATTATGGTACTTTCCGAAGTGGCCTATAGGCCTTATTCACGATAGCCGCCATGTTGGTTTTCAAATTGTTATGCAAATTAGCCAATGGTTATGCTGGGGAGCAAACATTGGAAAAAAGGCAAATTGCGGAAAATCGGCTCGTCGAAATATTGAAAATAACATAGACTTGAATTAAGTTATTCTTCTATTTTACTACTTAGGTGATAAACATTCAACGAACGTGTGTCTGTGTGGCTACAATGTTCGTTATAATCTCTCGAACTTCTGTTGTTTGCCCCCTCAGATGTGAGTAGCTAAGTTGCATGATAATAGCAAATCCAACATGGCGGCCATCGTGAATAAGGTCTATTGATTGAGCCATTTTAGGACTGAACAAACAGAACTGCTAAGGTCAGAGAAAAGATCAGATTTATTGTTGCATAATTAACAAAATTTCAATAAACTACATAGCTGGAGGAAGGGGGACATGACACAATTATCTGTGCCGGCCAACACTGAAGGTTGTATACTATTTACACTGTGACATTTCAGAACATCACACCTACAGCATTGTGCAAAAGTCATAACTTGGCTGCTTTTGTCCCTACAGCAACGTAAAGCCAAAGCTATCTGTCAGTGCAGATGTCATGAGCAATCCCATCTCTTCTTCTGTGTTGAGATGCACAGGTAGTGTAAAAACTAAGTCACAAGTGGAGGTTGTTGGCCTGCATTTACAACTACCCGGGAATCCGTGAAGGAACTGGCACCTGATTTTTTTGGGAAACCCAAGGGGAGGATAGTTGCGAGAGCCAGTCAGCCATTTCAGGAAATCGGCCACACCAAGCTCTTCTATGGCTGCAAATAATAATTCCAACATTAGTGATTGTGGCATGAAACTGACAACAAAAAAAAAAAAATGTATGCACTCTCTTCTTAATATTTTTCACAAATGGTAGGTAGACTGAGCATAGTTTTTCCAAGGAACTAAGTGGATAAAACGTTTCTGGAGAAATTATACAATTTCCTTACTTTTAGTTTCATTAAGATTTTTTGTTTTAGATTTGCAGGCTTCAAGACCTTTGCATCTAGGTGTAGGCTTACAGCAAAGTGCCACAATAGGTCTTCAAATTAAGAAAATTGATTACTGTTTATGTAATGTGTGAAATACATGCCATCATCTTTATGTTTCTATAGTAAGATTGGTGTCCTATTTTTAAAGTTTATTGAAGCCTTACTGGACAAGGTAACTAGCACGACCACATAACTTTATCTTTGATACTTACACTTTGCTTCAAGGCTGTGAATAAATTCACACAAATAGTGGTAACAGTCTGCTTCTTTTTCTTTCTTCATCTGGCTAACACTAAATTCAGGGTGTATTTCCTCTATCAAGTTGTTGGCTGTAACACTATAACCAGCACCAGCAACAAATGCTGATTCCCACAATTTAGGTGATTTTTGCACTGCACCAAGGACACCACATGTGGACAAACCTTCATGTAATTGCACCAACTGTGGGAGAACCTTGCCCACTTGCACATTTATGCAGATTGACCTGAATCAGACAAGAGGATGAAGAGGCATATTAAAATGGGGTTGACAGACCTGTCCGACTCCCGCTCTGTGCCCATTGTGTTGATAAAATCCTTTATAGTTTTCCTTTAACAAGCATGTCTTTAAGCGATTTCCCTTTTCTATAAGAGATCACGGGAGGTTCCTTGTATATCTCTCCAAGGGGAAGTAGGCTCTGATGGCTGATTTAAAGCTCAGACAGATTTATTTCTGGCTTTCAATGTTGTCTCACTGACAGTTTGGATATGGCCACTGTTACTAAAAATGATTGCGTGACTAGTATTTGGATCATTCGCGAATATGCTAATTTCGTCTCGAATCTTCTAGAATATTTAATTAGTGTTGTATCATCGTGATTCAGTAATTCCATTTTAAGCCGTTTGCGTATGTTGCTGTAAATAGTTTCTTATTGTAATATTACTTTATTTAGTAAAGCCAGGAAGTTCTAGAATCTTTCGCTGTAAAGTAAATAAGCGAATCGATGTAGTGTTTAGATGGTTTTTATCCCAGGAATGTTTGAGGAGTTGTACAGTAGTGTTTACTGAAGTGTGACGAAGGTCTCGTGCAGACCTTGGATGCTTTGAAGAGTGACAGAGGTCGTGTTTGTTAAGTGGAACAGAGAGGTTACGTGGAGATCAAGGCAGAGGCCGTGTGTTTATACAAGAGCGACGGAGGTCGAAGCATTGTTAACAAGTTTAGCGTGTGCTTGTTGTGAAGTCCGGAGTGGAATTACTGCGTTCGTGTGAAATAAACAACTTCGTTGTGTTGTCACACTGCGTTCTGATTAAACTGCAAACTATACCTACCACTTTAAAACATCGAACTCGCAAACAGCCACACAATGGGAAAAAAAAAAGCACTGCTTTTTTTCTGTGAAAATGATCCTAATTTCTGAACATTTCATTTACGGGGGACTAACTGTGTTCAAGTTCCACATCATTGTAATTATACTTCATTTTGTTAACCTTCAATGTAAACTTAAAACTATTGTGAGCCACACTTACTTAAAATTATTATTGCGTAAACCTACCTCACAACATTTTCAATTGATTCTTTAGTCTCCCTTGCCGGCACCCCATGATAACCGACCTCTTCAAGAAAAGGATAAGCATCTTCTGCTTGCAATATGTCTGGGAGCTCTTCATTTGTTGCTCTTTGAATCTAAAGTTGAATTGCAGATTTGAAAAGTTTATTTGTATATTCCAATCCTTGAATACCGGGCCATATAGTTATGTACAATTCTATACTCTGTATATCTTTGCTTGCTGAGCAAAATGGTGGAAAAACGTTTGCACTTGAAAAGTTATGGACAGGCACTAAACAGAATCACAAGTTACAACAAATACAATTTTGCCACCAAATAGGACAATGACAATTATACTGTAGCAATTAAAAACGTTTAAATGTAAAAGTGCAAGTTATAGAGCTTTGAAGTTGACAAACATTCCTACAACAATGCTTAAGAAGTTATATTTACAACCATCAAGGCACAATTAAAGTGAATCCTAAAAAATGTGTCTCAGCAAAATTGTTTTTCCTGATGAAATATCATAGAGGGAAAGACTGATTCCTACATCGTTGACCAAAGGGGATGGCCTCGATTGGCATGGATGGGCATTTTGATATTTAACAACCAAAATGCAAGATATACATATAGCTGCCAGGCCTGCTGTCACTGCTAATAGACAAGTTGTGCTTTGTACAAAGCAAATCAAATTCTGTTCCGCACATGAATACAAATTTAGCATCTCACCTTTTCACAAAACTCCCTGTGGCTAGGAGATGTTATGTCTTGTATTTGAAGATTTCCACTGAAATATGCATAGATCTCAGGTGCCAAAAAGTTTGGTGCTTGTCCATGCTGCACAATGGACATTGCCATCACTTCCCCGGCCAGTTTAAAATCTCCACGGTTGAGAGAAATGGTTGATTTTGATGGAATCCCTTCCACAAACAGTCTTGTCTCAACATAGCTTAAAACTTCTAAAACATGACAATAAAACTCTGTCAACAAACGTTTTCCCCAACCCCCCCCCTTCTTGACAAATTTGTTGTTTGACCAAGAACAGCTATCCTTGTTCCAATCGAAACCAAATGTTTTTTTAATAAGTGAATGTTCATAGACATAACCAATTCCATACTTATTTGCACCTTTTTCACCATCAAAAATACTCACATCATTAATTTACTGCCTTATCATTATAAGGGTGATCATTTTATATCAAATAAAATTTAAGTTTAAGCCGTAATGTAGTAAATACAGTGTACTTACATTTTTGCCACTAACAAAAAACTGATTACTGAATAATTACAAACCTACATGTAACTGAAGTGCACTATCCACAGCTCTCTTAAAATAGTGTGCCATTACGTCAGTAATCTTTCCAGTACATTGCCAAAGCCCCAAACTTTCCAGGCCAAGAGTACCATTTTGTATAAATGTCCCAAATGCAAGGCCAGCAGCAACGTGAACATTTCCCTCCCCATGCTGAAGGAAGGAAGGGTGTTCAGTGCCCTAGGCGTGGCAAGCTAAGTTAAGGTCCATAGCATGGACATGCAAGTAACTACAAATAATTCTTTAAGAACCAGCTACCCAATTAATTGTCAACACTCCAATTCTGCCCGGATTTTCCATTCGTGTCATAGTCTAATACGTATACTTACCAACCTAAGCCCTGAGCAAATACAACCCGGAAGAAAATACATACCAGTAACTTATAGTTTTCACTTGTAAAAGAAAAGAAAACAAATTAAAACCTGCAAAAAACTCCCGTTTTGGGCCTCCACTGTCCACTGCTGGCTCCCCAGAGAACGTCACCTTCAGAATTCTGTCCGGGGTGTAATAGCGTTCACGTGAACGCTTGAAATCATCCCAAATGTTCTTTCTCCGGACAGTGACACGAACAGCCTCCTCTTTTTCCTTAAGATGCCTCAGTCTGAGCTGTAAAATTTCACTCTTCAGATCTTTCTGTGACAACCCATCTTCAACGTTATTTTGCAGGGTAATTTCCCTTTCATCACCAACTCTCTCCCAGAATGCATCAGCGCATTCATCAGCATGCAGGCTGACTTCGTCAATTGGGAACTGTTTGAAACAAGTCGGGCACTCTATTTTCCCTTCTGTCTCTCTGGACGGAGCATTAGCATCAGCGTTGTACGTGTGTCCAGAGGTACAACTCGGCTGCAGCCATTCCACTGGTTGTAGCAACTCTTGATGGTCTGCGTCGGG
>NC_090870.1:17746642-17764142 GCF_036669935.1 Montipora foliosa | reverse complement strand
TAGGTGGTCACATTCTTTTGCATCTCCATCAAATTCTTTATTTTGATATTCACTTGAAGATGCTACCAAAAAAAGGAAAAACAATTGGTATTATTATTTTACTGGCTGTTTTAAAACCTGGATGTTCCAAAGGGCCACAGTAATTGATGCAAGTTGTTGTGGGGTTCTGTCATCTCTACTGGTAAAGTTAATAAATTTCTGCTGAAATTGACTGCAGCCTTTGTCTTAAAGAAATTGAGCTAAATTGTTCCACGCTGCCCGTCCTCTTTCTAGACCGATCAGCGGATTGAGTTATTACTTGTTTAGCATAATTTGCTGAAATGACTATTTTCTGGCACATTTGGTAATGACGGTCACTTACGTAACGCTATTAGTTGTTAGGCCAACTGCTGTAGTTATTAACGGCATCTCGGAGATTAAAGAGTTTTAGTTCACTATGCAGATGGGAAATAGCACAGTTCTGATATTCTGTACCTACAGCTAACGTTGACTTTTCTCCAGTATGGAAAGAGTCCTCAAGAGATTTTAACGTTTCATCTTTCTTTTCTTCAGTTTTATCTATAAGACAGTAATAGCAGTTCATCTTAAAAAAGAAGACATCTTTAATGCTTCGTGCCACGCTACAGCCGTACTAAAACTGACATTATATAGTGAAATTCACACTTTATAAACTTTAATTTTTGATATCACAGTCAGTGTTGAAACAGAAATAATAAAATTTATTACACCTTCAGATAATTTAGAGATTTTTCCATTCGAAGATCCGGCATCACACGATTTCAATCCCCCATCTTTCTCTCCTGCAAAATTTTTCTGATCTATGATAAGACAAAATCCCAAGGTCATTATGATTAGAAATAAAAACTTTACTTTCTTCGCATCTGACTCTACTCATAATGAGATCCCAATAAACATTCTTTACAAGTTATAGTAAAAAATGATAACAACAAACCTCCATCTGACAATCTTTCCTCCACGGTGCTACTACTCTTTCTTAAACTCTTACTTTTTCCAACGTCTTTTCTTTCTGCAATAGAGTAAATTAATAATAAAATTTAGTCCATTTTAATATATTAGCCCAATTTTCTATCTCTTACCTTTCGACATATTCACAGTGATAAACCGCTATGCACGAATGGACGATAACTGTAACCAATTCACTTGTCAAAATTCGTGTTATTGCACTGTACTGTTCGCAACGTGGTACATAAGCTACATATATACCTTTTCAGTTTTTCTTAGTCAGCAAATTTAACCGGGCTATTGCACCATCACCGTGCAACAACTAGCTGTCAATTAGGTGTGACAACAGAGCTAACTGTTGCACCATCATCGTGCAATCGATACTTAACTGATTCATATTTTCATAATTCATGATTTCTTATTCATAACTGCAAAAATATCAAAAATTGCGAAGTTTTTAAGCGAAATTTTTTGCTTACTACCCACTTACACCCAGTTCCTCCCTCATCCCGCTAAAAAAGCATTTAAAAACCATTATGTTAAAATATACCAGTTTAATGACCCCGTAAGTGGCATTTGTGTACAAATGGACAGGTCGACTCTCAACAAAATCGAGTATTAGACATTGCCGCTGCTCGCTCAAGTACTCGATTTAGTTCACATGAGCTTCCTCTACATTTCAATGTAGCACTCGTAAAACTATTCAACTTGACACCAATTTTTTCATTCGACATGCAAATCAAGGTATAACATATATGCTTAAGAACCAAAGCTTGACACCAAGGTTTGTTTATAAACAGTACAGTATAGGGCCCAGTTCTCGGCCACAAAAAACGTAAACTTGTATTTCTTAACTTGGAATAGCCGTAAGGACTTGAAATTTCAAAGTCAACTAGCTTCAGCATTCAGTTTACACATGTAAAGCTATAGAATGCTCAACGCTGTTTTCTCCCGAGCTTCCCCTACATTTCAATGTAGCACTCGTAAAACTATTCAACTTGACACCATTTTTTTTATTCGATATGCAAATCAAGGTATAACATATATGCTTAAGAACCAAAGCTTGAAACCAAGGTTTGTTTATAAACAGTACAGTATAGGGCCCAGTTCTCGGCCACAAAAAACGTAAACTTGTATTTCTTACCTTGGAATAGCCGTAAGGACTTGAAATTTCAAAGACAACTAGCTTCAGCATTCCGTTTACACATGTAAAGCTATAGACTGCTTAACGCTGTTTTCTCCCGAGTAATAACGAAAATGGAGGCTTCCTTCGTGAGCCTAGTTATCGGCCAGCGAGCCCAGTTCTCGGCCACTGAAAAGAGTGCGCTCTATTCCTCAGAATAAACAACGCTTTATCACCAATTTTGTTGTTAAGTCACTAATAAGGCTTGTGTTTGATATTTCGACCACAAAGTATCCTTAACGAGCTTTGTTTCATGTTAGAAATGGATTTTTTTTACACACCTAGTTTTTCTCGTAAATCCACTGACAAGCGAGGCCAAAAAAGAGTTGGGTATTTCAAAACGGGCTCTGGTAAGTCAGAACTCATAATTTTGATTTATAGCTACTGTCGGAACATGCCACCCTATCACAGCTTTACTTCTACAAATGATTTGACAAGAAAACTCCATACAAAACTATGAGCACTTTTTCGTGTTGTCGACGGCCAACAGGGTGGCCGAGAATAGGCAAATACGCAGAAGTACTAAGGAAATATTGAGGAGTGAATTTAGGTGAAAGAATAAAATAAGCCAGGAAAAGTTTATATTTAACAGATAGCTTTATCACTCTAGGTTCATTATGCCAAGAATTGGCTCATTTGGGCTTCCTATACGGATAAAATACAAAATTAGACCATGTAATTCGAGTAGCCGTAAACAAACACGTTTTCGTGGAAATCAAATTCACCTACCTTCGTGTCACCTTGATTTGCTCACAGTATATAGTAGCTGTAAACTCAAAACTCGGTAGGACAAAAGACAAGGAATAAAGCTACCTTTGGGAGCAGTTGGTTTTTATTCAGATTCATTTGTGGCGCTAAAAATAAACGTTGAACAAAAAGTGGCCGAGAACTGGGCCCTTTACTGTAATGGTAGTTTACATTGTAGGTTAAGAAAAGAAATAGTAATGACTCAAGAATAAAATATTACGACAACAAAAATGTTACATCCTCCAAGCTATTCCTCCTTCTCAAGGGATAGCTGTGTGGTGAAGTGGTACTTAGTTGCGGAAAGCAAATAAAAAACGATGAATGTAGGTTGTTTTCATTGTTGAGAGTTTAAGGACGGTTTGCCCCAATGTATGATTATGCGGGAAATATAGATCTTAACAAGTGGTATTGAAATCCAAAAAGAAAATGTTGGGTAACCACGCATTTTTCAAAGATAATTCATGAATAATATTTGTAAAAAGCTTTAAAATACAAAGCAATGTATGGCGTTCTTTCTCACATTAAAGCTTAAGTATCTCTCAAAAATGTACGGTTACCCCCAATTTCCATTTTGGGTACCAAGAGTACTTACTAAGATCTACTTTTAAAACGCGCAAAAATATCCCTGTATTAGTAAGCATCGCCTATAGGAAACCCGAGTATCTCGAGATGCGCAGAACGTTTGCCCATTAACAATAGGGAGCTTAAGCAAAGACAACGGCGACGGCAACGAGAACGTCAAAAAATTTGCATATTTAGTGGGTAAAAACAATAGCTTTGCACGCCCTGCACGTGCGTTTTTCACTTTTGTCCATTTCGTTGCCGTCGTCAGCAAAACAACAACGTGAAATAGCCAAGTTTTTGGTTTTATGAAGAACGTCAGCACTTGAGGATAAATTTTCATTTTCTCTCCTAAAATGGAGTGCCGTTCCGACTGGTGTCATCTTTGAGGAATTACCACATCTTTGTCATATTAAAAACGTTGAAATAGTCACGAAGCGATTAAAATAACGCAAATTTATATTTTGAGATGACGTTCTCGTTGCCGTCGCCGTTGTCGTTGCTTAAGCTCCCTAATAGTAGGCACCGTCCTTAATTTAGGACACCGTGAAGGAGATATTAGATTTTAGTCGTTGTACAACATATGTAATAATTTTTTTTATGCAGGTGAGCTTGAAGTAATTACAATTTTTTTGAATTTAAAACTTAGTTGGACTGGAAGTCAGTTGATTTTGAGGGAAGAAGGCCAAATCGGTTGGCCATGTCATAAAATTATTTGATTCGAGTAGCAATTTAGCTTGTGTCCATAGTACCCAGTTTTGCGCGGCTCAGGGACCATGTGAGAATTTGCCCCGCCATGTTGTTATGTTATTTAGCGGACTTTATAGTTTTAGCTGTAATCTGAAGAGGTTCAAGCATGTTCCGTAAGTCAGTTTTCAGAGAAGCATTTGTGTGTTATTTGAAGTATTTTATTGGCCATATTTTTCTTTTCGTTCAGAAACCGTTAAAGGAATTGTTACCTGACAAGTTTGTGATATCCGACAACTATACATGTACTAGGACCGCGATAAAGTTATTGGAACAGATTCTGAAGCAGGATTGTGTGGAATCGTCTCCGAACTGTATTATAAACCGTTCAAGCTTCAATGTTGTTGAGGAGCTAAATCTTATGTGTGTGTAATATGGAATAAATCCTTTCGACGCGTTTAGAGTTTGGACTTTATTCTGCCACATGCCGATGTCTGTTCCGATGTCTGTGGTTTTGGCGGTCACAATTTTGTTTGTTGCTCATAAGCTTCCTCTTGGCCTGATCGAAGATCAATGTTAATTTGCTTGCTAATGTTTAGGCAAATTTCCATTCTACTGTCAGAATTTATCAAAGTACTGTGTCAGTGTAATGGTCCATTGCTTCTGATTTAAGTTGTTTGCAGGATACTGTTGCAGTTTCTTAATATAAATCTTTTGGAATCCCAAATCATAGCAGGAGCCCATCTGCTCATGTGTTTCTGACTATAGATGCCGAGTATTTAGTTGATCAGTAATACTCATGTATCAGTTCGTTCATTGCTTCATTCACAACGGGAACACTTGAATCCATATCTGACCAGTTCCAAAAGACAGTGGCTTCATGACTCAGTTCGTTAAAGCGTCACACTGGTATCGCACGGTCATGGGTTCAGATCCCGTTGAAGTCTTTAAGTTTTCAGGCTTTTCTATGTAACTGGGAAAATTGCTTTCATGATTGCGAGGATCATAACTTCACTTGTGTTTTTACTTAACAGCCTAAGAATTGTTTTCTTGTTCGCTGTACATTGTATTCTGCAGAAAAAAGAAAATGAAAAATTTTTTAGGACTTTTAACTTTTATGGAAAATGAATGTGAGTTCAGCTAGAGTGCTTTTGCAGGTTTTATTGTTATGAATAAGTAATAATTTGTTATTGTAAATAAGGTGGGCTTTAGAAATATTTCCTTTATTGTTTTTACAATAGTAATAATAATAATAATAATAATAATAATAATAACAATAATATTTTTATTATCATTATTATTATTATTATTTTATGATTATTTTATATATAATTATATATATTTTTAAGAACAACTAAAGGCAAAAAAAAAAAGGATTTTTCATTTACATTTTAGACCATGCACAACTATGTTTTCAACTTTTTCCCTAGCATACTTGTCGCTCTTCTACCAAAAAAAATGTTTTTATTCCGATTTTGGGCTATCACCATTGTAGCTCAGAACAGAGGAGTCAGCAGTCATTTTTGCAGCTTATGATGTATGATATGGGGAATACATGTGAGAAAGCCTCATATAAGTGCAATGCTTAACCCTTTCAGCCTCGTGGGGTTCCCTAGTGACGAGTAAAATCGTCTAGCGTTAGACAGAGTAAAATCTGGAAGTGACACTATAGGGAGTGAAAGGGTTAAACTGATGTTTGTTGTGAATATTGAATTCATGAAGAAACAGCAAAACAACGAAGAAAATATCCACCAGCAGCACTTTCTGTTGATTACAAAATCTCTGTTCCCCATATCATATGTTATAGAAGGCAACTGACTTTGTTTTTGAAGCCACCCTGGAAAGGCGGAAAAAGCGAGAAAAGCCCAACTTCGAACATAATTTTGTCACAAAAAACAGGAAACAAGAAGAAATAATTCCACAAACTTATGTTATGCTTTCCCAAAAAAATGTTGGAAAAGTTGTTGATTTTGGGCTTCAATTCTCCTTTAATGGTGGTCTGAACTAGCATGTCATGTAAGAGGCATGCCTGTCATTTATAGTTGTTGAAAGTCCTGCCTTGAAATATCAAAGTAAGATGAAAGATATAAAATATTATGTAAACTTACCTACTTGTGGTACTGGGCACAGACAAGAAGTAAGGCACCATATAGTGGTGCCTTGTAAAATGCTTGTCAGCAGATTTTTCAAGTCTCCCATTCTGGTTATAGGAACTTCTGACTAGTGTATGGATACTTTAACAGCATCATCGTTCCTGCCAAGACACATTTGTACATTTTTGTAAATTTTATATTTATAATTATTGCTGTAAATAAATACATGTAATTATATATGCTTTGCATGATAGTTTAAATAAATTAGATATTTAAATACCTTATTAATTATATTTTATGGATATTTTAACAGCATCATGGTCAGAGTAATAGACACTAATTACAGTATTCTCTATGATGTCAAATTTTGTTGTTTTTAGGTAAATTTGGTCAACTATGTTTCCTGATGAGACAAAAGTTGGACTTTGTACAAACTGTGAATAACCTAGAGAAGTCATTAAAGATTTTAGCGGTCTAATGCTATCATCATTTAAGTAATTGATATTGAAGTCACCAAGAATGATGTCGGTTGGATAATTGCCAAGGATATTTCGTAGATGACTTACATACTGGATTATATTTGAGTTGTTCTTTCGGTAAAGAAAAAGCACTGTAAAATTGGGACACGTATTTGTAGATGTATTCATAATTATTACAAATTTCATTGCATTTACTTGTGGAAAGTATTCGTGTTCCTTAGTTTTTATTGATCTTCTGGTACACAGTGCCAAACTTAAATATCTATCAGTAGGATGATCTTGCCTATAGAGAGTGATTGGTAATAAATGAGATTTTATATGAGTATCATTGCTATGAGGTGCAAGTTGTGTTTCTGTCAGTGCAATTAGATCACTGTTCTTTATGTTTGCATCATATTTGATATCTACACTATGTTTTTTGAGTGATCGTATGTTTAATAGACATATAGTGAGCATTGTATTGTCCTTACATTTTTCACTAGTTTCCATGGTTTTTGAGATTTCTCGCAGTCTTCTATATTCTTCATGTACTCGGGGATCTGCTTTCACATGTTTGCTGTTAATATTTCCTAGAATGTGAATACCATTTAAAGAGGTCGCTCGGCTCAGTGCAACATATACTTGACCATAATTGAATGATCTTTGTTTGACCAACTCAAAACTAATGACGAGACTGTTAAGTGACAATCCTTGTACTTTGTGAATGCTGACAGCGTAAGCCAATGTTAAAGGGAATTGCACTCTTTGAATTTCAGGAGAAGAAGGTTTATTTGGATGTATTTTGATTTTTGCTAGGACAGGTTCTATTGGTACAACTCTGTTTTGTCGCACAAAACTACTAGTACTCTTTTGAATTAAATTGTTGCCAGCTTTGATATCATCAAATTTTATATAAATAACGGTGGGTTTTTTGTTATTGTGATTTACTTCAATTTTAACAACAGTTCCTAGTTGACCATTTATTAGTCTATCTGCAATATCAATGTTATTGGTTAACATAACTCTAGCACATTCCTTTATATAGATGTTAGCATCAAGTCCACCAGTTTCAGACCTGGGTCTAGCTAAAATTCTGTTCATATCTTGTTGTGATACATTAGGTGGGTACTGATCTGTGGCTTTAAGGTGAAACAACTGTGCAGGTATTTGATGCAATTTCATTTCATTGTGTCGATTGACTGGATTATTTTCAGCCCAGATGTGAAGAGCATTTGATGGGTAATTAACATCTGATGCATCTATAGATCTAGATTGGATGCACTTGATATCTTCCTCAGTTTGACTTGCTGTGCGGAACCTATTCAGAAGTTCAGCAAATGGTTGGTCATCCTTCTGCCTCATGATATCAACAAGCTCTATCATTGTGAATAGGTGCCATGGGTGATACAAATTAAATAAATCATTTTTGTAATTTGCAAAGACAGGTTTCCTTCGTATTGGTGGTAGTTGATACATGTCACCAATAGCAACAATGCTAATGCCTGCAAACAGGTGACAATTTGATGTGTCAAAAATTTCTTTTAGTCTTTGGTGGATATGAAGCAGAGTAGTATTAGCAACCATAGAAATTTCATGTATTATGATCAACTTGAGGTCAGCTAGTAACATTCTCATCTGTGTTTTTTTTTGGTCAGACAATGCAGGTAAATTATCACCTGTTTCTTTGGGAATTGCCAAGGCAGTGTTTATCGTTGTCCCATTTATGTTAATAGCAGCAACTCCAGTAGGTGCCATTAAAAGAACTGTAGGTAATTCAGGATTCATAGGAGAATGTCTAAAGGTCTTTGTAACAGTGTGGTAGATTGTATGAATCAAGTGACTTTTACCAGCTCCTGCTCCACCAGTTATAAATAAATTTATTGGTTTTACTTCTTCAGGTTTTTGACTATTCATGTTTTTCATTTTATTTCTACACCAAGTGAGAATTATATCATAAGCACAGCGCTGTCTTTTGTTCAATGATCTAACACACTCCTGTAGTTTATCATCACTAATTTCCGTTAGCTGGTTGTACGATGTTATTCCAAGGTTTGAATGATTCTTAGTTTCTGATGATGAAATAAGATGTGTAGGTGATTGTTCATTAAATGACTCGTTTGGTGCTGAATCATCTTGCTCTTCAGATTGTAAATCTGCATTTTCCTGGTCATTCATAGAATCATAGCTGGAGTGGATAATATTGCCCTGGTTATTTTGAAAAAAATCAAGTGCTTCTGTAACAGCATCAGCATCAGGCTCAAAATTCTCTCTATTTCGTTCTACAACAGCTTGTACTTCATGCTCATAGAATTTAGAAGCATATGTTTGATCACTTCCTAAGAGACTTGTTTCATCTCTCCATGGATAGTAAAGCATCAGCAGATGATGAAAATACAGTTCAGGTTCTTTTGCTTTGTTTGGCTTGTGATATCTTATAACAGCTTTTACTTTTCTACACTTCATAACTTCATGTGTGTTCATTAATCTTATTTTGTCTGGAGGTGACGTATCAGGATCACAATAATTATTGTGATGTAATTCAATGACATCGTCAGTTAAAACCTCAGGTTGAGCATCAGCTGTTTCTTGGCAGTCCTTTTTGTATTCTTTATAATAATATGCAGCAAACTCTGCCAGACATAGCCTATCTACAGAAGGAATACACCGTGGTCTTAAAGTGTATCGATCAATAATATTTGATTTAAAGATATCAGTACTTTCATTATCGATTTCATCAAGTTCTTCTGGTGATTTTGCAATGCGTACCCTTTTTTCTGGTAAGTCAGTGCTTACAAAAACTGTTGCAGGGAATATTTTTCGTAACCATAGTTCAGGCATGAATCTGTAAACACATTCTTGTGAACTGACTTCTCTGGTAGAGAGGAAAGCAGCACCAATTCTTTTTAAGCTATCCCTGACACTCAAGTTTTCATAATTGCCTGTGAGCATTCAGTCTCATCCTTGGTAAAATATGAGCACACGTAAGTTATGCACTTGTAGTGGTTAAATACAGGTTGCAAGTCAACATTCGCTCTAAAACCCTTAATACGAGCAACAAAATAATTATTAATAAAACAGCTGTTTGTTGGTCTTTTAAGGTGCAGCTCATAGTCTGAGTCAGGTGAAATGGATAAAGCCCAATAATATTGCTCTTCAGTTATGTTTACAGATTTGAAAATATCAGCTTCTGTTAATGTAGGATTATAGTTTGCCTTACTGGGATTTAACACTTCATTTATTTTTTCTTTAACTAGTCTAAGGATTTCTTTTTGTCTGTCTATGGTACTCGTCTTTTTTTCTGGATTTAAATCATCAGAAAGAGGTTCAGCCACAATAGTCTTGTTTGTAAAAAAGTGCCCAAAATTAAACCTACATTTAATGTTTTTGTATTTTCTACATGTCTTTGAATGACTGTGCTTTTGGTAGGTTTTTACAAGCTCATGTAACTCAGGGTCTTGACTCTGATCAGGAAGGCATGCCTGCACATGTTCATCTATGAAATGGATATAAGCTTCCTTGGTATCATGTGTTAGTTCAGGGCAATCTGATGTCCATATTAAGGCATGTAAGTGAGGAGAGCCTCTCATTTGAAACTCAATGCGGAGTGCATAGTATACTATTTTACCAATTGGGTTTGCATTAGTTAGAAGAATTTCAGTGAAGAATGTTTCAACTCTATATTGAAAGTGCTTAGCAACAACAACAGGATTACATTCAGCATTGAGCATCTTTCATTATAAGATAAAGCATCAACTTGTTCATTTGTTAGATTTTTGCCTTGTGTTCTTGCAATAATCTGAAACAGTTCAGGCCACCTAAGGTCAGCACAGGATAATGTCATAAACCATGTTGGTATTCCAAGCTGTTTTACCATAGCTACTACTTCATACATAAATTTTTGCCAATAAGGTGGTGTTCCTGGAATTTGTCTCAAAAATAAATAAGCCTGATCTTGACAAATAAGATTTTGTAAATTTTGCATATTATTTGATCTTATTTGGGAAGCGGTAAGAGGCTGGCCATGCATTTTTTTCAGAGCAATATTGATGCTATCTGATACTTTCTTCTGTTCTATGATGAACTGAGCAAAGAAGAGATATTCGGGATTGGTAGCAAATCTACCACTGTGATGTAAAAGTCTTGCATTGAAGTACTTAACTGGCGACAACTTTATTTCTCGGTTGACAGAGTACCCATACTTTCCTTTTGGAAACAAAATAGGAAATGCTAGTTCTTCACATTGCTTGTCTGCCATGAAGGAAACTGGATGTTTACTTTCACCAGGTGCAATAGCATAGACTTCGTCTCCTTGAGATGATACATTATCATTTTGCTCAACAGTTACAGGATAATCTGGTATTACAGACTGCAAGCAAGTTTCACTTGTTGGTGCTCGATATTCATTTAAAGGATCATCATCTTCTTCATCTGCCAGTGTGCTGACATTCTCACCATTTTCATTGTTTGAAGAAGTGTTATCACTTATACCAGATTCAGTAGAGTGGTTGTCATTATTCAAAGTTGAATCGTCTAAATTAACATCATTTTGTTGCAATGTTTTAAGATGCCTATCTATTTTGTCAATGTCTATACATATATTATCATACAAGGGATTATTCATTTTGAGCCACATTAGAGCATTTAATATTAGTTGAGGTCGCACAGCTTGAAAATAAACATGTCCTCTAAACTCCATTTTTCTCTTAAGTTTCAACATGATTATACCTGACCTTTCAGGAGGACGTGGCAATGTAGTACATGTTTGATCACATTCAACTGGTATATTGCATATTGCTCCTTTAATCTTCCTCTGTTGGCCTTTAGGCATTACCACTATCTTTTCAAAAACTATCCTCTGTGCTATTAATATTTGTTCAAGTTTTTCTAGTACTGAGAGTTCTGGTGGTATTCTATCAACTTCCAGTTTATTACCTACAGCTTGACATGGTACTTGCCCCTTTGAAACTCTTGCATGACATGTTCTACAGATGTATTGTTTGTCATCAAATGACTTTATCTCAGTGAAAAGACGTTGTATGCTGTATTTATTTTCTTTAAGTAACATAACTGTTTTTCTATATAGTATTCGATGACAAACTGAACATATGTAATATGGCCCCTCTCTGATCTTATTCTGAAATACTGATATGTAGTGATCCAATTTATGCTGAACATCGTTTGCCTTTTTTCTAGATTTTTTTGCTGCATCACTTATGCACTTTATTCTTTTTTGCTTTTTTATAGGATTCATGCTGCAATATTCTTGTTTTTTATTGTTCAAGTATTGTGCCTTAATGAGTGGTTCCATTGCATTATAATTCCGCTTTTTTTGTTTATTTATCAGTTCTTTTTCTGCAGGATCTAGTGACTTGTACCACACTGCTCTGTTAGACAAGAGCTTTTCCTTTTCTGCAGGCTCTAGCGATTTGTACCTCTCTGCTCTGTCAGACAAGAGTTTTTCTTTTTCTGCAGGATCTAGAGATTTGTACCACTCAGTCCTGTCAGACAAGAGTTGTTCTTTTTCTGCAGGATTTAGTGATTTGTACCACGCTGCTCTGTCAGACAATAACTTTTCTTTTTTTGCAGGATCTAGTGATTTGTACCTCTCTGCTCTGTCAGACAAGAGTTTTTCTTTTTCTACAGGATCTAGTGATTTGTACCTCTCTGCTCTGTCAGACAAGAGTTTTTCTTTTTCTTCAGGATCTAGAGATTTGTACCACTCTGCCCTGTCAGACAAGAGTTGTTCTTTTTCTGCAGGATTTAGTGATTTGTACCACTCTGCTCTGTCAGACAATAACTTTTCTTTTTCTTCAGGATCTAGAGATTTGTACCACTCTGCCCTGTCAGACAAGAGTTGTTCTTTTTCTACAGGATTTAGTGATTTGTACCACTCTGCTCTGTCAGACAAGAGTTTTTCTTTTTCTGCTGGATTTACTGATTTGTACCACTCTGCTCTGTCAGACAAGAGTTTTTCTTTTTCTGCTGGATTTAGTGATTTGTACCACTCTGCCCTGTCAGACAAGAGTTGTTCTTTTTCTGCAGCATTTAGTGATTTGTACCATTCTGCTCTGTCAGACAAGAGTTGTTCTTTTTCTGCAGGATCTCGAGATTTATACCACTCTGCTCTGTCAGACAAGAGTTGTTCTTTTTTTGCAGGATCTAGTGATTTGTACCACTCTGCTCTGTCAGACAAGAGTTTTTCTTTCTCTGTAGGATCTAATGACTTGTACCATTCTGCTTTGCTAACCAAGTATTTTCGTTTGGCACTAGGTTCCATGTTTGCATAACTTTCTCTTCGTTTTTGGGCAAGTGAATTTTTCTGCCTATTGGATTTGTGTTTCCTTAATACCTTTTGTCTTAAAGTGCTTGACAAATTACTGTAACAATTTAGAAATCTGATAATGTATGCTACCTCTAAATTATTAGTTGTATTGATTTTTGTAGCAGTATTAGCGAGGGCTTGAAGAAGAAAGTTGCTGTCATTGACAGTTTGAAATTCATCTAAAGTTCCATCACTATGGAATATTATTAAGTAGTATTTGGTGCTTTTAGTCTTAGAATTGTGCTGAAATATGCAACTTGCACAGTAATTTGAAAACCATATTATAAATCCAGTATTGCCTCTCGTGTTATCCAAAATAAAGTTCTGGAAGAGTTTGCTACTGCTGGATGCACAACTAAATATGCCTTCTTTTTGTGCTGTAAAGACAACATCAATAGTTGCATCATATATTTGAAGTTTGTTTGGAAATTTGTGTAAACAAAGATTTTCAACAGGACATGAAAATTGTTCCTTGTAAAACTCATTTCCATGGTCAATAATTGCTTCTAGAGTTTGTGAATTCCAATAAGTGCATGCCTTAACCACTGAAAAACAAATGCTATAAAACGATAAAGCACAACAGTGTCGTATAAAAGACTCATTGTTCCTTGCGCCACCATCATCAGCAAGTTCTGATTGAGAGATTTCACTGTCCTCATCAACTAAGTGATTATTGTCCTTTTCTAGTCTTGTTATGTGAACACCTATCAGCTCAAACAATGTATTTGAATTTTCATACAGGGTTTGCAAATAACATGTGACATCCTGTATACTTTGTGCTTCTAATAATACACATGTTCCTTGAGAATGGGGCATACCAAATGCATCCCTAGCATGTGAATCAAATATTTTACATTTACCACCTGGAGTACAGTATATAGAAACAGTACTGCATTCAATTGTTAAAAGAAAAGATTGGTAGTTTTGCCTTACTAATGTTAGCAAAGCATCGATCAAAGGCATACAGAAACTCAAACCATGTATAATGGATCTACCATTTATAGTACCACTATAGCTTGAACTGTATTGAAGCTGATAATCTGTATTAAACACATTAAGCACTTCTGGTAACTCAGTTAACAACAGGAAAGTTTGTCTGGACAGTCTAGATAACCCAGAATACAATTCATTACCAATGTTCATGATGTTGATCAAGTCCACTGATGATATAATATTATTCCTGTAATTATAGATAAGTGAAGTAAGAGACATTGCTACACACTGAGTTCCTGCATTCTGGCCGAACAATTCCACATTGCCTTGACTATAAGGCGCTTGAATAGTTTTGGTATGATCAATGGGCCCAGGGTTTTTCTCTATATCATTAGACAGCTTTAACTCTGTATGATTCGTCCTATGGTTAACGTTCTTATAAACAGATCTTACTGAAGCATAGTTACACCTGAGTTTCACTCTTCCATGGCGAGTTTTATGTTTTTTCCTTCGTGCTGTCCACCACGTCCTTTGTGTACTCCTCTTCTTAGTAGCAGACCTTAGTCTTACATACAAATAGTCTAACTTACGATTAAGTACACTCAATTTCGTAAATAAATGCATGGCAGAAGATTTCGGTACGTTCTTTTTAATATATTTTCGAACTAATTTCCTGAAAGATCTGCTCTTATGCAAGGCTCTTGATAGCTGTTTCACTGGAATTCTGCTTGGTTCTCGGTCCCTTTGTTGACGCCCTCCTACACATTTACAATAAACAAACTTAGCGTAACGAGATCGAAGTTGCAAGTCATTTACTGATTCTTTATTATCAGTATCCACAACAACAGATGGCTGCGCGGCATTCTCAAATATGTTCTCCTGTAAGGCTCGCGTTAGCTGTTTCGCCGAAATTCTGCGTGATTCTCCATCCTTTTGAACAACATGGCGACGCCCTTTTAAACATTTACAATAAACAAACGTAGCATAACGAGATCGAAGTTGCAAGTCATTTATTGATTCTTCATTATCAACATCGACAACAACAGATAGCTGTGCGCCTTTCTCAAATAGGTCACAGTCATTGAATGCATTCAAAATAGGTTCATCCAAACATAAAACGCTGCACCAAGCATGGTACAAAATGCTGACAACATTAGTGAGGATGATTCCAAACGATACAAATAGTTGAATATGAAATAGCATTACAGCTCGAAATACACAGAAATTCAGTAATTGCAGAAAACAAACGGCCATAATAATACAAATGGATAGAAAATTCACCTTCTTTTTCAGAATTTTAATTAAATGCATCCGGCTCAGCAGACTATCTTTCTGCGACTCGATGGCGTCAGTACTGACTTCGTGCTCACCAACTTTCTTCTCTTGGAGGCTTTCACAATTCTGTGCTTTTCTTGTTTGGTATTTGGTTTCAAAGCAGTTCATATCAGTGTAGTTCATATCATGATTCTCATATATTTGTTCATTTAGTACACATTTGTTCTCAATATAGCTTTCTCTCAGTTCGCGGACCGACCCGGGCCAAAACATTCGCTCAATGACATCTTTTAGTGTGGGTCTACCGCGAACGGCGTGTGCATAAGTGAGTGGTTTGAGCGTTCCCAGCAAGAAGCTCAATACAACAAAAAACCACATGGCGACAAAACACGTAATGTCTTCTAACTCTGGTCTAAGGCGACTAACTTCACCACAATTTGATCGCGCAGGAGTGACAATGAAATGGTTCTTCTCAATCATGTGATTCTGCCTGTCAACATCCCTGTCAACAAGGCATTATGCTAAGGATCGAAATCCTCCAATCATCATCTGCTATTTCATTTCGCATGTCAAGATGTCAAGTAGTTGCTGACACCGCAAATGTTGTTCATTCCGCAAACATAGCTGGTCACCTTCTCGAGATGATACACAGAAGGCGTAACAACAGATGCAGAAGGAACAGAAATGGATTGTTTTAACTTTGTACTGCCGCAAAGCAAAGCTAATAGCTCATAAACATTAGCGAAAAATGAATTCATAATTCATAGCCAAATCACAACGGGCAAAAAAATCCTCGCATGTCGCATACTCGTAACGATTTTCTAATGATTGACAGATTTCTTTCTTTATAAGGCAATCATGGAAAGGGCCCGGACGCACTGGGCAAATTTTTATTTAGCGAAAAAATCTGTCACCAGTTCCCTGAGACAAGTGCGACCGGTGATTATTTTGTAAAGGCTTACCAAACTTTCGAGATGCCGTCCGTCGTCCTGCCTGGGAGCGATCATGACTAAAACACCACACGACTACATACGGGTAACATACGAGTAACATACGAGTAACATACGGAACATACGGACAAATACGAGTAACATACGACTAACCTACGAGTAACATACGGATACATACAACTAACATACGGATATATACGAGTAAAAAAATACGAAAATATACGAGTAAAAATCATACCAGTAAATTTTTATGCAAAGTAACGACAACTTAAGTAAAATATTACGCATTACTTCCCCGACTAAGGAAAGTTTGCGTTACAAGAGCAAAGATATTTGAAATTCTCAACACAGGAATTTTTAGTTATTGTTTAAAATCTTTCTCAATTCGGAGAAATCGACCGGTCCGCGAATATTTTACGAGTTTTTTTCAATGGGATGTCAAAACGCCAAGTGGATGTTTTATGCATAATCGGGCGATCAAGTTGCTCGCGTGATCTGTTATAAATATTTTTTCACAACATGATTCCGAACCGTTAGTATCACCACAGAAGACAAGAACATCATTCTAAAAGCTTATTCTACGCAAAAGTGGGTTCTGGAGGTAGTTTTGTGAGTGGAAATCAAGGTTACGCGGCAAACGGCAAATACAAACTCACGATTTAATTAAGTTAACACACCAGAAAGACGCTAACCTCATTTCGACAAGAAAATGCTTTACTATTGCCATTAAAACTATCCAGTTAAGCTCGCATGTCATAAAACATGATGAATTCATAAAGGCTACCTTTTCCAGCAAAGAATTTTTTGCAACAAACAACATATTTGCTATTAGAGGCAAAAACCCCTTCTATTTCGTTACGTGCGTGAAGAGAAGAAACTCAATCGTGTCAAATATGCCCAATATTGCAACAAACTAAATTTCAGGATCAAATTGTTTGCATGAAAAACCTTTTCCTTGAATAATGAAGCACAAAATACACGACAAGCTTTCTTTCAAATAATTCTTCGCTGTCACATTTCCAATTATTTTCTTTACCTGCAGACTGTGCAGAGTTGATCACAGATCCACGTAAGGTGTTCTTCCTGCTTACAGCGCAATACTAAAAAACTTCTCCCCTATAATTCACAAAGGCAGAAAATACCACAGAATCCTTTTCCAGCGAAAATTTTATTAAAACAAACAACATATTTACTCTTACAGGCGAAAACCTCTTCCTATTTCATTGCGTGCGTGAAGACAAGAAACTCAATTGTGTCAAATTACCATGTACTTCAGGTAAATACTGCTCACTTTGATTTCGTCTCGACGGGCGATAGATTGTTGTCGA
>NC_090870.1:17716642-17721642 GCF_036669935.1 Montipora foliosa | reverse complement strand
AAATGGTCACCAATGTGGAACCTGTCAAAAGTTGGTTCGTCCCAAGTGATTATTTTATCCAGCTGTTTGCAAGTCAATAATAATATCAAACAAGAAGCATATCTGAACACTTGACCAACCATTTTTACAGTCATGTCGGATGCGGAAAGATCTGTTTTAATGGAATTTAAAGCAGAAAATTGCATGACTTACCCTTGATTCCAGAAAGGCATGAGAAATTTAGATATTCACAGACATAACTAATATTTTAATTTGCATTCAAGGCCTCTTTTCATGCACATATTTCGGAAAAGTAGTAAAGAGGCTGAACAGGCTGAAGAATTGTACTCAATGAGCTGAGTAATAGTGGACATTGATATTGGAAATAGCATAAGAGTTGAAGATTTATAACGTCTGTCATTTTCGCCAAAGTTTGCTTGAGAATCCTGTTTTAAAAACTTCCCCTAAACTTCTCGGGCAAAAAAGGGACGACCACGTCGTAATGTGTAGAGTTTTTAATCGGCGGACCAGTCACGATTGCTAGAAGGGGGGCAAAAAGCCACCTAGAAATTTCTACAGCCTTGAAATTCCCCAAGAACATCCGTACAGATAAATATTTTGCAGGGATGCTTAAAACTCACTCAACAAGCTTTTAAAGCATTGCGGAAACTATATTTGGTAATCCTGACAAATTTTAAGACATACGGTTGTTGGGTGCGTTTGTTTGAATAACAAATCTCAGCACGTGTTTTTAAAGAGACTGAAGAGATTTAGTGGTTTCCAATCTGTTACTGTTAATCATTATCCGTTGGTTTGAACGAATTATTCGTCGGTTTCCCCTTTCCCAGTCCTGATTTTTCTGAGTTTATATCATTACGTTTACTTAACTGTAGAGTGCCTCAGGTCGTGAAAACCTGAAAATTCTCATAGTCTTCAGACAGTGGCAAAAGCTTGGGACGCTCACCCTTTTAGGTTATTTTTTTACTTTGTTTCATTTATTGCCCCTAGTCTCTCGGCCCCAGAACAATGCTGCCAGTCGTAAACAGACATTTCCTAGTCTTTTCAACATTTATTGGGGGTAAGGGTGGGGAGGGGGTGTCCTATTTTGAAGCTTTAAGTGGAATTTTAACAGTTATGCTTAGTTTATGAAATCTGAGAGGTTTTCAGGCCCAGGCTTGCGTTAGCGTCTCAACTACTCTTGCCTGCTATGATTGTAGCTTGTTCCTCTCTCCGGCTTTGAAGGGAACCTCCACTCTTACTACAGAATAAGTTTATATCGAAGGAAATTATGTTTACAAACAAATTTATTCGAAATTTGTTTTTAAAACAGCTTTTATATCAAGAAAAGTGAATTTTAAAATCGCTTGATTTTACTTTGAAATTTCGTGGGCGCAGCCATCTTGAATAGTGTTACGGTTGCCCTATTGTTCTGACACAAAGAGCTTTGGTCTAATAACAGTCTGGCAACCGTAACACGTCACAGTTATTCAAGATGGCGGCGCCCGCGAAATTTGAAAACAAAAATGGGCGATTCTAAAACTTATTTATTTCGGATACAAACACTTTCTTTGAAAATACTTTAGACAGACTTGACTGTAACGGTTATTTCCTGTGATTTAAAGTTATTTTTTTATTGAAGTGGAGGTTCCCTTTGAAAAACTTGCCCGATATCTGGGCCCAGGATTTCAAAAGCCACTAACCGTACCAAACCAAATTTGAATTTTGCTCGTCAAAAAAGGCTTGAATAATCTAATTTTATGCTAAGGGAAACAAAAAGTCCAACTTAAAATAGAAGGCCAAGAAACTTGTGGCAATATTTTTGATCTGTAAATAAACTGGAAGAGGAGTTTTCACCAACCCCTCCACATCAATGTAAAAGCCTGACCCACGACATGAGGCCTCGGCCTATATTGTACGATATCAAGCCTCTCGTCATGAGCATTAGACTTTGTTAAACATTTTCTTCCGCTTTACTTTCTTATTGGTCCCTTTATCGTATACATGTACTCAATTACAATCAGTTAAGAGCTCAATTAAGCAACCAGAGGCCTGCAGTATTGAAAGGAGCTGCCGCTTCACAAAATGGGGGACCTGAAAAATTCTTTTCGTCATTGAACTTTGTTCTTTCTGCCGATCCACTCAACATTTCAACAACCTCTCTTGTATGAGTCCCGAACGAGTTTAACTCATATTTATAAGCTGTCCCCTAGTTTTGGATCTAATAATATTCAACAACACAGCGAAAATACTGACATCTTGAGCGCTTTTAGTATCTGAATAACTTCCGCATATCGACTATTTCCTTGGTTTGGTTTAAATGGTAGAAATTCGCAAAAATCCTCGAATGCATGGGCTTACGTCGCAACAGAAGACTTAATTAACTCGGATTTAGGTGAATTGATTTTGGGAAAGGATGTAAAGTTTTCATTCGAGAATAATAATAATAATAATAATAATAATAATAATAATAATAATTATTATTATTATTATTATTATTATTATTATTATTATTATTATAATAAATTAGATATTTGCACGGAAGAACAGGAAGGTGACTTGAACTAAAATGTGCCAGTTGGTTTAAAGTTCATAGTTTTGAAAAGGGGCACCCAAGGAGTAATTTTTCGTTATTTTTCTGAACAGATTTCATATAGATATTTCGGAAAAGCGGTAATTAGTCTGAAGAGTGCGTAGAAATGTCGAAACCTCATTGAAGAACACTAGAATTTTACTCAATGAGCTGAGTAATGGTCGACTCTGATATTGGAAATAGCATCAAATTGGAAGATCTATAAACTTTTATAATTCTCGCCAAAGTTTGCTTCAGAATCATATTTTAAGCAATTTAAACTTCCTCGACAAAAGGTACGACTACGTAATGTAAAGCTTTTAATCGGCGGACCAGTCACGATTGCTAGAAGTTTTCGGACGATAGAGGCAACAAGCCACCTAGAAATTTATACAGACCTAAAATTCCCCAAGAACATCCGTACATACGAGAGATATGATCTATTTTGAAGGAACTGCAATCCTTTGATCAACTAAAATCCAACAACATCGCTCTCTTGATAATGAACTCAAAAGCTTGCATTCGACTCCATGGCGCGATCAAGATGACTGACTTCCACACTGCCTTCGTATATGAGTTCTCTATGCAAATGAGTTAACTAATCTTTGCCGTGAGGCGAGATTATTATGACAGTTTATCAATTTGCCTCCTGAGTTCAAAAACGCGAAGCACGATTCAGAAAAAGTTTGTACTTTTTTACGTCCAACGCCCGTCGTGCGTATTAGGTAACACGGAAGAGAAAACCGACGGGCTTTGCTAATTGACTGATGTGATGGCATGAGATCATTACTACGGATAATTTTATTTGAATGGCTTTCTCGCACCAGAAAACCCTCTGGTTGAGTAATATTAGAGACTTTTAGTACTTGGCGACTTTGGATAAGTGTGCCCATACAACTGAGGTTGTTGAAATTTCATGGTGATTTACGCAGCGTGATACGTTACAGGGGAACCTGTCGAAGTTGGTTCGTCCCAAGTGACCATTTATTCAGGTGTTTGGAAGTCAATTGTCCGTAATAATATCAAACAAGAAGCATATCTGAACACTTGACCAACAATTTTTACAGTTATGCCGGATGCGGAAAGACTTAAAGTAGAGAATTGCATGACTTTCCCTCGATTCCAGAAAGGCGTGAGAAAGTCAGATATTTACGTAGTATAATGATAATTAATGATATTTACATTACCCAAGAAGCTCGACTCACGCGAAAGTGGTTTTCAGGGAAGTCCCTGCATCCGATCGAAATGGAATTTAGAAATGCTGGTTTTTGAGAAGAGTGGAAAACTGGAGAACAACCTCTCAGAGTAGAGAAAAAGAACCAACAACAAACTTATCCCACATATGCCTATGAGTACGGAATCGAAACCGTGCCACCACTAACGCTATTGCTGCTCCCCAAGACATAATTTGCGTCCAAGGCCACTTTACATGCACTTGAAGAAAAGGAAGTTTCCTTGAACTAAAATGTCCCAGTTGGGTTAATATTCATATTTTTAAACAGGGGCACCCAAGGAGTAATTTTTTGACATTTTTCTGAACAGATTTCCTAGATATTTCGGAAAAGAGTCTGAAGAATGCGTAGAAATTTCGAAGCCACATTGCAAAACACTAGAATTTTAATCGGTGAGCTGAGTAATAGTCTACTCTGACACTGGAAATAGCATAAAATTTGAAGATTTATAAACTTTTATCATTTTCGCCAAAGTTTGCTTGTGAATCCTATTTTAAGCAAACTTCCCCTAAACTTCTCGGGAAAAAAAATGAAGTGACGACTACGTAGTATAAAGTTTTTAATCGGTGGACCAGTCGCGATTGCTAGAGGTTTCGCACGATACAAGCAAAAAGCCACCTAGAAATTTCCACAGACCTGAAATTTCCCTAGTGCATCCGAAGAGATAAATTGATCAGTCATGTCAAGAGCCATATGGTCATGTTGAAATATTCAACTCTTTTTTTATTTATAAACATACTTCGAAATCATTATGAAAGTAGGAAGGAAACTACATGTACATACCATCATTTGGAACTAAACTTTGTCTCTACAATTTGTTTATAATGTCTCATTTTAATTACTGTTCTTCGCTATGGTATCACTGTAGGAAGTCTGATAGTAAGAAAGTTGATAGACCACTTGCATAGACGAGCACTTCATTATCTCTACAGCGAGTGTTCCTCTGATGTCAGCACCTTGCTAAATCGTATTGGATAGTGTCTAAAAGATAGATCGACGTACCCAGAAGATGCTAATTTTTGTGTTCAAGCGATAAACAATTTTCCGCCCCAGTGTATTTGATGCACTTATTCAAGTTAAGGGCCGGAAAACGTCTAGAACTTGAGAGGGCTTTACAAGTACCCTGAACGACACTTTACGAATCGCTATGGCTTGAAATCTGTAAGATATTTGCCCATTGTGACTGTGAATACCTTGCAATCGCTAACTGAAGTGCCATC
>NC_090870.1:17701642-17709142 GCF_036669935.1 Montipora foliosa | reverse complement strand
AAAGCCCCGTTGCCGCATAACAAAGGAAATTGCTATCCACCTTACACGGATCATTACTTACTGGTGCAAAGTTTGAATATCATTACTCCAATATTTTCGGAGATATTCTCAATTTTGTGATTTATTACGTTTAGTTTGTGACGTCATCAATTTTTGAGCAAAACTTGAATGTCTCTGGAAAGAGAGAAAATATTCCAATTGAAAATAGAAAACAATATTCTTCCTCATTTTGAAAGGTCTTAAAAATAACCAAAATATAATTTTTACTTCATAGGCAACTTTAGTGTTAAACGATAAAAATTGTTAGTAATGAAATATGTTTCAGGGTATAGATTGATTGGAAATTATTGAGGGAGTTTTTGGTGTTACAAAAGCTTTTGAGGGGAATATGTTTAATAATGGAAGGTGCAAACAAAGGCAGGTGTACTCTCCTTTGCCATTTCACAGCAACGGTACTGGTTAACTGGAGTTGGCGCCTCGCATGAGATGTTAGTTTTGTTGAGATCGTAATTACCCCTCCTAGGTTGTAGTTCTGTTGTTGCAGCCATGATCTATGAGCATTTTCTGTTAGCGTCGTGAATCCAGTATGAAGCAGGTGTCTGAGTTACCTGGGCAATAGACCTTATTCATAAATGGCGGTCACCTTTATAATTCTTTTGTCCACGTGCAAATTAGCCTACCAAGCCTCATTTAAGAGCAAGAATTCTTTTCAATGCACTGTATGGTATCGAGGCCTGGTAGGCTAATTTGCACTTCGACAAAAGAATTATAAATTGGCCGCCATTTATGAATACGGTCTGTTCTGCTCTTTCACGGAAATGTTTAATTAGTTCTCTTCGTTACAAATATATTGTTTGTACTGTAGTTCTGATGTGTTTTCCCTCAGTAGTTTCTTTAACCACTATTTCCTGGACATGGCCTGTCCTTATACCTTCTGTCGTTTTTTGTCTGTTTTCATGGGTTACGAGCTGGATTCAAGATGAATAATAGTTCCTTTAACGAGCCGACCAGGGCTTTCGGTATGGGTTCCAATTACGTCTTTGACACCATTAACTAATTAAAACTGGCCGTACAATGAGTACAATTACTTGGTGTTTTTAGCGCGAAATACAGTTGTCGCACACCTGGTAATTTATGGATTAGGCAGTGCTTCGAAATCCGCTCTCCCCACTGAGACCTTTGTTGGATAGTTGTTATGTAACGATTTCCAAACATTATTTTCAAGACCATTTAGGTGTAATGGATTTTTGACTCCCTCAAATATGATTCTTTCCTTTTTTGTATTACTGATTTTGTGCTATACGGGCCAGACCTAACGAAGGCTGTGTAGAACGATAGAGTAAAGATTCGTTTTTAATGGTTCGAAACCTGAGGAAAAATATGCTGATGTAGTGCTGTGCGGGCGGATTTCGATTGACAGGTATTGTTTGACGCGTAATTGATATGACCTTGACAGGTTGGTTCTTGTTGCCAATAAAAGCCTTGTACGCTAGCTAGGAAAGTAGTTGTCATCAGGTTGTTGGTATTTCGTCATTGTGAAGTTGTCGTTGAAGCAATTACTGTTAATGGAATAAAGAAACAGCAGAAGAACGAGTGTTACAGTATTCCTTCTGCACCCGCAAGAAGTCACTTCAACATTAAAGAACTTGGTAGGTCATTGATAATCAATACAGGACCTCAGTAGATTGTCCTTGAGGAACACCACATTGAAAGGAACAGATGAAAGTGAGCCATTGACAGAACATTTTTGAGTTCGGTTCTTTAAATAGGACTTAAACCAATTGTATGCATTATCCCGAAGACCATAGGTACTTAATTTAGACAATGAAATCGCATGGTCAACCGTATCAGAGGCTTTTTTTTTTTCGATCTAGAAATACTGTAGCGTTAATATTTCCCCGATAAATATTAAAAGCCCAGCTATCAGTAGAGTAGAGCTGTAACTATTGAATGAATGGAACGGAACCCGGATTGATTTTTTAAGATCATGTTGTGTTGAGAAAGGTAAGCTTGACCTGATCATCGTACGTTATTCTTTCGAATATTTTAGCCACTGCAGCGATAACGGATATGTGACGGTAGTTGTTCATATCATTTGAACTTTCCTGTTTGAATAAGGAATTCGAAGTAACTTTTGCGTACTTCTAGTCATTCGGGAATGCACCAGTTGTCAAAGGACATTGGAATGCAAATGAATCAGCGCATTCTCGTATTAGTCTCGCCGATACCTTATCCAGACCAGTTGCTTTTGATTAAGTTTGTTTAGGAGTTCAACTCTTTATTGGCATTTGTCGGGGTGAAATGAAACTTTGTGTCAGTGATTCTGAGATAATCAAGAAAAGTGGTACCGTTTGCTGCTGCCGAAATCTCATTGGCACGTTTCGAGCCAACTGTGGAAAAATGTTCATTGAACGCATCTGACAGATCAGTTGAGTTTGTAACAGAAACACCGTTAACATTGAGTTCTTTCACCAAAGAGGCGTTAAATTAGCTCTTTGAGATGTGAGTTCATTGATAGTCTGGCTGGTGCGTCGAGGGTCATGTTTGTGTTTGATACTACAAATGAATTTTGGCAGTAAAGTTGTTTTGCATTCTTGATATCACAGAAAGAAAAGTTTGAACAAAATTTCGGGTTAAAAGATATATTCGATATTTTGCAATTTGTGTCAACATTTTTTAAATATGTCTCAAGAGCGGGTCAATGTTTACGTTTCTTGGGGATGGCATCTCTTATCAAGAGTGAATTCTCTCTGAAATCTAGTTATCCAATCTTTTCAGTGTCGCAACTTTACCCGACTCACGAGGCGATGACCTGCCTCTTAAAAAATTCGTGACAACCCAAGTAAAATCTCTGGTTTTGTTTCCTACAAGTCTGATGACAGTTTAAAAGGTCATGCTTTCTTTAACTTGGCCCAACTTCCTTTATTCCTTTAACTTCCTTTATTACTTCTTCCGACTAAATGTTCCAAAAAAAAGTTCGGATCGAAAGCACTCACATTTAACAGCTATTTACGAGCAATAAGCCATGTTGTTTTCGAAACTTGAGAGCCGTGCCTGTATTTTTATTGACAGATGCATTGTGTTATGGACCATTCAAGTATTGCCGTTGCTGGTGCAACGGGGCTCGCTGAACACTCACTAGTCGAAGGAAAGATCGGACAGTCTCCTATTTTTCCTGCCAAAACCCCTCCACTCTCCCCACACACTCGGTAGTTATATCGCTCTCCCCAGCTCGCGCTCGCTTTTAAAAACAAAGATGGCGAAAGTTTGTGCTCGATCCCGACGATCAAACGGAAAAATAGCGGACTGTGAAAAGTCTAAGTGCTCCATTGAGCTTGAGAATTGCTTGCCAAATAATAGGTGCGGTTACATACACCATCATTTTAAAAAATAATAATAAATGCCTTTTCCCATGGTAAATTATCCCGCGGTGCCTCACACTTGGGTTTTAGTATACCGTGTTAAACAGCAGTCACACGTTACTAAGATTATCGAGGTAAAAAGAAATCTCACGCAATTCATTGGCGGGAAATTTAATCACAACATCATCAGTATCGTGATTGGCTCTTGTACCTCGGGCATCAAAACACCCAACTTACCACGGGAGCTTCGTCTGATCTTTTTGACGTATCAATGGAAATTTACCACGGGAAAGGTACCTTGGGAAATGTCGGTCACACGCACTAAATGGAGTTTCCGTGGTAAAAGGGTCATTTGCCTCGGTAAAAAGTGCCCCGTGTAACCACACCTAATAACTATGAGTATTCCGATTGAAAAAAGGCATAACGATTCATATGGCGTCTACGAAAGGCTATCCTATGTCGTATATCTCGATGATCCCCCATCCAGATACCTACTCGGCCCGATAGCGATTAACTTCCGAAAACTCTCGTCGTGAAAGCATCTTGAAGCAAGTTCATTCTGCCTCCTCTACGTACTCAACCGGACACTTGGGATAGATGAAATATGGTCGCTTTGGCCAGCCAAGACACTGTACCATGACTTATTTAGCACTGGAATAGGTAGAAAAGCATTCATAAGTTAACTCTACTGTAAAGAGGAGAGGAATGCACGAGAGCCGGACGTGACACGAAGACCCCTAAAACGGTCTAAAACCAGTAGGTGGGAAAAACTGGGGAACGTATAACCCCGACCAAGGCAGTGGTGCGACCGTTCAGGCTCCCGGGTATTCTTACTGAAAAACGTTTTTTTACAATGCAAAGAACGCTACCATTGACAGCCTAACGAAGGCAAGTCTCCAGTTGAGCAGGTCACCAGACCTCTGATACGTGTCGGCAAAATAGCAATTCATGTTAATTGACAATTATCACAAATATCACAAATGACATTTAGTTTTTAGTGACCACTGTCAAGCTGAATTTGGTATCTTTCTTGTGTATATTACCCGTACTTTAGTCACACGAAAAGTAGAACGAATAACCACATTAATTCTGTTAATTTACGCTTCAACTTGCTCTTAAAAGAAGTTGAAGTGATCTCGGAAATGATGATTAACATGCCCGATGCCCACGTTTTTGGTACCGTCCCTGCTCAAGACCTATTAAAATCTCCCTTTAATTCCACCCACCAAAGGCAGCCGATGAGAATTTAAACGCGTTATAAGACTTTGTATGGGAAATAAATTACCGTCGATTATGAAGCCTAAAAAACGCTCAATTTAACGTTCATTCAATAAAATGAATAAAACTGACTCACCTCTGGTGTATTCTTGCGCGTTTTGGTGCTTATTTTACCGTTTCGGGAATTCCGTGTTTACTGCTCTAGACGAAGTCAGTGAAAACACGGAATTCCCGAAACGGTAAAATAAGCTCCAAAGGCACAAGAATTCACCAGAGGTGAGTCATTTTCATTCATTTTATTGAATGAACGTTAAATTGAGCGTTTTTTAGGCTTCATAATCGACGGTATTTTATTTCCCATACAAAGTCTTATAACGGGTTTAAATTCTCAACGGCTGCCTGTAACGCAACACCCGCTTGGGACACTGAAAAACACCGCTTGTACTCAAAGGTCATCTTCCCACTAGTAATCAATGATCACACGCTCCCTTGGGCTGCCTATGCACCCACTAACTTTCGTTAGATTACTGCAAGCATACTTGAACATCTCCCTTTGCCTCGGCAGCATTTCTACCATTTAGGTAAACTAGTTAATAGAAACGAGCAGAAATAAAGAAGCTAGTCTCTTAGCTTATGTCCAAAAATGGCCTTAGCGAGGCTTGATTCCCTCTCCCGATCAACCGCTTGGTCAAGTTACTTCACTACCAAAAATGGCCGTATTTCTCCCAATCAACTGCTTGGTCAAGTTACTTTACTAACAAAGTACAATTAAGGCAAACATCTAAATAACAATTACTTGTTCTTTAATTATCCTTTTGTCAATTTTGTGTACTTTATTTATGTCACGAGCTCGATGTGTGAGCGGCAAATCGTATCGTACGATGATTTGAACAAAGGAGTTGATGAAAATTTCAAGTCATGTGCTCACCTCCCGGCAGTTCATTGCGCAAATTTTGAATGTTTTCCTTTAGACGTTTCCAGTTCTCTGCGTGAGTCGGTTCGTGATGTGTTGAAAATCACTATTAAAATGGCAGGTGAAGTGATGTTACGTGTGTAGTAACAAGAAACAACTGCCAACAGAATAATGTTAATTAAACTATTTTCAATTTTCAGATATATCTAACTCCGATTTCCGCGCTCGCATGGTGAAAATAACTCGCCCACTCCCCCATGGGTTACCTTTGTGCGTCATGCGAATGATTTTCACGTGACCAGTACAGGTAGACTTAAGAAAAAATTTGGTGCAAGGAAGTTGGCTCTCCATCAAAATGTGTGTTTACACTCCCGAACTGGAAGTGAAAACAAGGATGTTGGTTTATCTCGCTGATATTTTTTATCGGGCGGAAAAATTGTAGTGCTTCAGAATTGAAAGGTCAGCGAACAGTCGTTGTACTAAATCTTCTTAAATGAGTACTTACCTATTTTGTTCTTTTCTCTTCCTTTACAGCTAACTAGTTCATCATGACCGTGTGCATCGGGAGCAAACAAAAAATCACATGGAGAACACGAATTTGTTACGGTGTTGGTCACATTTTGAACGATTTGTGTGCGTCAATGTGGTTCACCTACTTCTTGGTCTACCTCCACAGAGTTGTGGAGTTTTCCAATGTGGCGGCCGGAACCCTTCTCTTGATCGGACAAGTTGCTGATGCTATTGCAACACCGTTCGTTGGAGTCGAGTCGGATAAAACCGGAGATTGTAGATATGGCCGGCGAAAAAGTTGGCATCTTGTTGGAGTTCTCTGCGTTGCCTGTTCGTTCCCCTTTGTTTTCAACCTTTGCATTTACTGTGAAAACGCATCTTCCTGGGCTCAGTTCATTTACTATGTGCCATTCATTGTGGTGTTCCAGTTTGGCTGGGCATCTACGCAAATCTCTCATTTGAGCTTAATTCCAGAATTGACTGATCAAGAAACTGAGAAAGTCACCTTGAATGCTATACGGTGAGGTTTTGTTACTTCATAAATACAAATGTAGTTACATAAGGGCTTTCGCCCAGGTCTTGAATTCCGTAGAAAAGACTCGAGAAATTGACATGCGAACTTGTTCAGCAGGCAATTTATAATGTCACAGTGAGGAGATATCTAAAATGGCAAAATAAACAAAAAAGTTTTGGTTTGGGGGCACAGGCAGCCCAAGCTCGGTATACGATTTATAGAATTTGTATGAGAAAATTAACTTTAAGCTTATAGATGCTAAAATAATTTTATTTTATTTTATTTAATTTTTACAATTTAATGGCATCAAAGGTAATACATACAAATAAGAATAATATTAATAGCCATATGGATAATCCGTAAAGGAGTCCAGGACCCCATAAAAAAAAAAAAAACAGATCACCAATGAATATATACTAATACAAAATACAAGAATACAGTAGTAAAATCGAAATAAAATCAATAATTCAACTCTGGATAACTAATTTAATGTATTGTCCAATAAAAACGTCTTAACTCCCCGCTTAAAAATATTTACACTTACTGCCTTACAAATATCATAGGGCAGAAGATTCCAGGAGTCAACTATCCTGTGAAAAAAACTATATTTGAGTGGATTTGTTCTTGCATATTTCTTTTTAAGAGATAAATCATCATATTTCCTAAATGAGTAATGATCAGCATCAGAATAAAAATCAACATAAGAATCAATATTGATGTTACTTATTCCATAGAGACCTTTATATAAAAAAATAACATCAGCTAGAATTCTCCTATTTTTAAGTGACATCAAATTTAGCTTCTTTAAACAGGTCTCATAATTGTCGTCAGTCTTCAAAAGGAACTTGGTTGCTCTTCTTTGTACTTTTTCAATTTTTTGGGTATAGGGTGACCATACCACAGAGCAGTACTCAACATTCGATTGAACCAATGCGCAGTAGAGAGTTCTCAGAGTCTTAGTATCGTCCAGACCTCTACATGTC
>NC_090870.1:17669142-17694142 GCF_036669935.1 Montipora foliosa | reverse complement strand
TAAAGTCCCTATTTTATTCAGTTGTACCTTGAAAATCTAATGTGAGTTGTGGGTCTATAAAAACAATGCAAGTTATTTACTCTTTCTCTGTTTTACACTGTATGGTTCACTGAATTAAATCTGTTGTTTTTGAGTAAAGAACCCCTCAAAACATGTGGCATTGGTAAAAGCAGTCGATAAGGAGCCTGGTTCCGGGCTACCAAGGGATTAATTTATACATGTAAATTATAAATTATTTCAGAGAGAGGTATGTGAATAATTTTGGTACCTAGGGCCCTTTCTATTCAGTATGACTTATTTTTTGCTGAAGATATTTTTACATTATTTAAGTTGATGATTCATTTTGTGTGGCGATCAAAGTGCTGGAATACCATGCATTACCAGTTTTTTATGTCATTTTGTTGTGGTAACCAGATTTTTGTGTGTGCATCTCTTCAGGTATGCAGGGACAGTTTCTTCTAACATTTTCGTGTTTCTGGTCACTTGGATTCTCATTTCTACAGAAAGCAGCGGGTCAGAAAAACTGTCTCGGGCTGATTCGACAGCTTTCATGGTAAGTTAAAAGTGCTTTGAACTTGTTACAAAGCCTTTAAAAGGAAAGGAAATGATTTTGGTCCAATTTCTTTGGCATGATTGGCAGTTTTATCTAATTTTAGAGTAAACACATGTATAATTAATTTAAAGTTCTCAGAGATTTATAAAGTACATGAACCTTTGGCCCTCCTGCAGGGTTTCTGTTTTGATCAGTCGATCATCTCTCATTAATGAAAGTACATTATCATGGCCTGCAAGCAGAGTCTCCTTCGATCTTCCTACGTACATGTAAGTCAGGAAGAGGAAGAAGACTCAGCCAGGCACCTCGCTATTTCATATTGGGATGCGTTAAAAATTCAAATGTATTCAAATGGGTGTCAGTCACGTGTGACCAGTAACCGCATATTCTGGATATTTTCGAACAACTCTGGCAAACGTGCAACAACCAAGGAATCATTTCCTTGGAATCTCAAGATAGTTCATACTTTTAAATTGCCATTTCATTTTTTACTGATTAAGATTTTATAGGTTTCTGGCAGTCTAGTTTCTGTAACCAACATACGGAGGAAATACTCATGGGAATTTAAACAGTTAAAAATTGCCACGCTCTTGGAAATTTCAAAAAATATTGATGATGCAGAGCAATAATATTGATCATGTGCAAAAATAAAGAAACAAGTTTGACAAGTTAAACTGGGCTGACTCATCCATTTCTTTGGATGAGCAGCAAATCAAAGAATGTCGAGGCAGCTGGCAGAGTCTTCTTCCTGTTTAAGAATTATCTAGGAAGATCGAAGGAGACTCTGCTCACAGGGTACAGAAAAGGGGGAATTCAGGGATTATGTTTTTTGTTTGGCTCAGTCAGAAAAATTAGTTTTCACTTAAAGCACCAGCTGTTGCTTTGTTTGCGTTAAAAATTCAAATGTTGTTTGTTTTCCCAAAACAAGAAAGGAAAATGAATCTGCTTGCTTATACAGCAGTTTTCAACTGAGTGTTGTAAAACAAATACCAATTAAAGTAATAACTTCGACCAATCACAGCAGATGCAAACAGTGCAATGAACCAATCCAAATTCGTAGTAATTCCATGGTGTACGTGTAACTTGCTGAAAATATGGGAAAAATCATGCATGCGAGTCGTGATTGGTTTTGGTATTTCTTTTCATTGATTTATTAACTGGCGCAAGATTTTTAAACCAATCACTAAGGGTAGCAATTGCAATCGCGTTATTACTTTCAACAGTCATTTGAAAACTGCTCCAAATGGAGATCATTATGCTCAGAGGGTTAGCTTGACCCTCTCACACTTCATGTTCACAGCATAATTTATATGTACTGTTACAGTACCAGTAATTAACGCTAACATGGCCACCCATACGTGCCAAATGAAAGCAATCTACATTGATAGAGGGAGTGTTTCCTATCTTATAAAAAAGTTTAAATTATGAATGCATGTAGTAAATGAAAAATGATTGTGTTCATTAGGTTAACCTGAGTAAAGCTGTACATGTAATTAAGGATTGCCTGTTTTTCAGTATGTTGTGTTTATTGTGGTGGGAACTGGTATCCTATTCATGCTCATTTTCCATTTCGGAGTAAAAGAACCCTCAAGAAGTTGCACTTATGCTCTGGCATGTGAAAAGAGAAGAAGCAAGAGAAGTGCCAGCAATTGGACCCACTGGTTTAAAGAAATACAATTCTATCAGGTTAGTGTAAATAAAACTGCTATTAAAATATTGTTAATAGTGCCTTGGGAACAACTTGCACCAGGCGAAGAGAAATTTTCACTGTGAACGCAGTCATCTTTGTTGCACCGGTGTATGGCAAAGACTGTCATGTGGTTATCCTAAGTTGTGTAGATTTGTGTCTGGGATCAAGTTACGCATATGATGTACCTTGTATTTGCTGAACAATCGGAAAAATTGGGGTTGCATCATGTAACAAAAGAATTGGCCTGCTGAGGAGCAACATCGGCAGAAATTGATTGGAATTTCATGTAAGTTTAACAAAAAGTTGTAATATGTACTCTTGCCTTTGGTAATGCAATAATTATTACAACATCATTGTGGCTCACAAACTTTTTGCGAGCAAAAAATCAAATGAAAATCTGCTGCGGTAACTGTGATCTAGTTCTTAGTATTGATTTAATTGTCAATCATGTTTAATAAAAGGAGACTACATGTACTGCATATATAGATAGATTAACAGCAAGTTAAAGCAAACACATCCATCCAAGGGCTTAAAAACATGTTTCTATCCAAACTTGACAGCAAATTTGGCAAATTGGTGGCATTCACTGTAAGTTGGTAAATCGATAGAGTTTGATGGCAACGATATCCAAACAAACTCAATTAGAATTTGGCAAAGTGGAAAAGCTGCAAAAGTTTGCACAGTGCCCACCTCTTGACTTTGTTTTGACAAGTGACCATCCTGAACTAGGGTCTCTTAGTTCTCCATCAGCCCAGGCAAAATGTTTTTAAGTAGTAGGCAAGATGGCAAGACAGTGCTCAACTTTCAGGGAAAAACCTAGGGGCCACTAAGTTTTCAGATTTGGTCGCCAGCTCAAGTACATGTATTTAGTCGCCAAAAAATTAGGCCCTTCAGACCTTATACATTCAACAAAAGGTAACATCCAAGCGAGACCAAGCTGAAAATCAGAGTGCATAAAGTGGCCTTGGGAAAGGGCCCAACCTTTTGGGGGATGGCCCCTATGGGTCATATGACCCCTACGAAGAGAAAAAATTCTAGTAAGAACACTGCACAAGGCATACAGGTGTACACGCAAGTATGCTGTTTAGCTTGTTTACATATTCAAAGTTGTAAAGGCTTTTTCTTTATTCAAAATCTATTATGTACACTTTCCAAATAAAATTAAGAGTTTTTAGAAATCGTGGATGTCACTTCTGAAATGAAGTTGATGAAATCAGGGCTCGACATTGCGACTCACTGGTCGCCAATGCGACCAAAAATCAAGGGTTGGCGACTAGATTTTTAGAGCTAGTCGCCAGTGGGCGACTAACCTTCACCTTTTTCCTTCATCCTTTTAACCTCACAGGCAAATCAACCGTAGTTTTGGATAAAATGCACGATTTATGCGCACAGAAATAACAAAACAAACCCACGACTCTTCTGGCTCTTCGATCGCCATGTTTCTTAATCGAGCGCCATGTTTGATTCAGCAGCTGGTATTGCGGGCGCACGAAACAACACGTGCAATCATTGAAGCGTGAAGCTCACACGAGGTCTGATACCTGGTCAGATCATGAATATTTCATCGAATTCTAGGTCAAAAGATGCCTTAAATTCATTGCATACTTTGCAAAATGCAAACAATGTAGAATCGTGCAAGAAATTGATCGATGCTTTCAGCTTGTTGTGGGCCGTTCAGGCGGATAAAGCAGATATTTGCAAGCTGGCAAAGGACGACCTTGGAACCAGCCTGATACCAGACATCGATCACAAACCAGCAGGTCATCCTGTGGCGTTAAAATGCACTGCAAACGGAGATTGTTTGTATAATTCCGTTTCGCTTTTTCTTTGTTGTGATGAAACACGAAGTAACTGGCTGCGTCTTCTAGTTGCAGAAGAACTGTACTCCAATGCCGAGTATTATGCAACGCATGAAATTTTCAAGAAAACTGCCAAATTTACCGAGATCCCGGAATAAGTTCTATTTACAGTTGCCTTGACGGCAGTTGGTGACAAAGTCATAGATGGTGGGAGTCAAACTGAAGCAGTCAAGGCTGAAGCTATAGCCAGTTGCAAGATTGGAGTATGGGGCTCCCTTCTTCACGTGATGGCGTTCGCATCGGTCATCAGACGGCCGATATATTCGCTATATCCAGACGTCAACTTCCGGTTCCGTCCTTTAATGCACCAGCTGCTAAACCCCCGACTTTCTGCGTTGGATGATGGGCGTGATCCTGTCTACTTGCTGTGGTCAAGGGAAGGGAGTCTTGATGACCGATGTTCACGTTGGGTTTATTGCAGTTTATGGTTAAACTGTTGTTGACATAACTGATTGAATGGGATAGTATAGAGAAAAGTTGGAAATTTATCTTTGCTAATGATACATCAACTATTCTGCGAAACATTAATACTATTACTTGTGTCGTTACAGTTATCTTATAAACAGGCATTAGATAAAGAAACAGATCAAGTAATTTGACTTCTAAAAAAGTGGGCAGAGACTCAGAGTAGTTGTATTTTCCTTTTATTTGATCTTTTATTGATACGAAATGTAGTTTGAGACTGTATAGTATCTCTCAACCTTCAGAAAGGGTTATTACTAAGAGCATTTGTCGCTTCTGTTAGTGTAAACCTCACCTGTATGATAAGCTGAAAGGAATTCATTAATGCAACTCAATAATTAAACTGGAAAAGAAAACCGCAACTTGCAAGTGTTTTGCGCATTAGTTTTATAGTAACCTAAACAAAAATGGAGCCTGGTACGACTACCAACAATGTGGCAGAGCAGGGCCTAGTACCGATACGTCTGTCGATCGAAATTGCAACAAAGCTTGGCTTTTTAGCGCTGAAAATATGGAAAACTGGTGATTTTTTATGTTCAGGTTCGTCTATTTATGTAAGCTATAGACTCGATGTTACATGGAAACTTAACAAAAGCGGAGGAAGCGCAGGAAACGTGACTGAAGCTGCTTTCACATTGATTATTTACCTCGTAATGCGTAAGGATATGTTTTACGAGCCCTGGCTTTCTTTTAAGTTTTAGTATCTCAGTCTTAGAAGCTTACGTGTACGTAAACTTAGGACTATGAAGAAGATTGCATGTGTACATGATCATCAGAAAAATGAAGAAAAAAACATTAGTGAAAAAAATGGCGACTGAAAGTTAAGATCTGGCGACCAAAATTTTTGGATCAGTCGCCAATTGGCGCCTTACTAAAAATGTTAATTTCGAGCCCTGGAAATACTGTATGTAGATTTTAAATGATACGTAAACACAGTTCTCAAATCCTACATGTGTTAAAGCATGGAGTATAGTCCGCTTTTGGATATTCATTGCACTCATTCGATGAAAAAAATAAAAAAAATAATACACCTGTAATAATGTAATAAAAATATCTTAGCGGCCAGGCTGGCGACTAAGTGTGAAAAGTTAGTCACTATCATATGGTGAATAGAATCTGGTCACATTGGCCACCTCAGCGGTCGCAACATCAAGCAGTGCAAGAGATTTCAAAAATTACTTTACATTAATTTCTGGCTTTATTCACCAAAAGAAATGTTGATAAATTTATTTTGGTCTAGAGGAGACCTCACATTAATTTGTCATTGATGAACTTAAGTAGGCAGCAAAATCCCCACCCTGCCGGGACATTTTGGCTGGGCTGCTCCATCATTTTTGGTAGCCAAATGAACCCTGGATGCAACAGTGTACTGTGCATTCATTCGGGAAAAGAGCGAAAAATTGATGTTTTAAGGACAGTGCCTACCGGTACTATTGTTACATGTATTGCTCATATGTTCTGCGCAACTCCAGATACGCGGATTTCCTATCAGTGATGCTTGCTAATGCAGAGATATTTTTGCGCGGTTTAAAACTATGCAGAGAAAGTAGATATTCATGAGTACTCTTGGTATCCAAAAAGAAAATTAGGGGTAACATGCATTCTTAAGGGAAAATGAAGCTTCAATTTGAGAGTGAATGCCATACATTGCTTTGTATTTTAGAGCTTTTTACAAATATTGTTCGTGAATTATCGTTGAAAAATGTGTGGTTACCCCCAATTTTCTTGTTGGATTTCAATAACACTTATTAAGATCTACCTTTTCTGCATAATCATAAATCAGGGCAAACATACCTTTGAATTAGTTGGCACCGTCCTTAAGTGAGAAGGAAGATGGGGGCTAAAGTAACAAAAACTTGACTTATAGTTTTAGTGTGCCTCAGTTAAGCACATTAATTTTTACAGCCGAATTATTAAAAGTGCAATGAAAATGTGCTCTGTACATACCTTTTGACTCACTATTTCATACATTTGAAAAGTTTTTGTAATATGTACATGTATGGTAGGAGGATGCAACCTAACTTACAAAACGTTTAAAAACTGCCTTTGGTCTTGGCTCCTTTATTGTGTCAGTGTGGAATAGATAACAGACTGAATACATTTCAGGCTCAAATTTCGCACATGCCTTGTGTTACTGTAATATTGTATTATTGTGTTTTAACAGTTGCATGCTGTGTAAATATCAGGCTGAGTTCAGTGCTGATCATTTCCTTGATCTGAATATAATAACTGTTCTCATATGCTATTGCCACTTGGACAAAGACATTTTGTTTTGTGTTTGTACAGGTAGCTGCTCTTTACATGTGTACACGTCTTATTGTCAACATTACACAAGTTTACATCCCAATGTACACTTTGGATACATTGTCCCTCTCCAAGGTTTGTAACTTCTTCATGTTTAACTAAACAATGCAAAGATGACTGTTGTACATGTATATACATATACATGTAACATGTGATCTTGTTTGCATTAATCTTTGCTGATGTTCATTATTTTGCATTGTTGTTAATTCTGAGGTTTTTTTTTGGGGGGGGGAGGGGGGGGGCGGATGTTACATTTGTTGGTGTTGGGTGTTGGCAGTATGTCAAGAATGTCCTCATGGAAAACACCAGTAATGCCAAAATCCTGAAAAGACTGAGATGTTACTGAATTTAGAACAAAGAAGCAAAGATCAAATGACAGTATTTTTGTGTTTTTTTCCTTATCAGGACACCATTGCTAAAATACCACTGATTGTCTATGTGAGTGGTTTCCTTTCAACTTTCCTTTCCAAACCCCTCAACAAATGCTATGGAAGAAAGGTATTTAACTTGTTATTCAAGGAAATATTGCATTTTTAATACAAAGATAGTAAACTAGTTGCTTTGACTGGTGAAAGGACAATAATAATTATTGAAAAATCAGAGGCCTAGGCAAGATTCAAACCTGTAACCTCTGTACACTGGTCCGATGCTCTACCTATTGAGCTGTAAGAACTCATGGTTAGACACATCACCTATCTAGGTCCTTTCTCGACAAACTGTCTTAAGCTTGCTGGTCTGTAAGCTTGACAGTCCTATGTACTTCAAAGTATAAATTCAAGTCTAGGTGGTATTGGTATAATGCGTAATGAGAATGATGGTAAGCTGGTTGATCAACTGGCTAAAGAACAGCTGAAAATTACTTTAAGGCATAACATTGTCAAGCCCTCAGACCAGCAAATATGGGCCTACTGTAGATAAGTGACCGGTCTCCTCAGGAGGTCTTGTTAAGGGCAATGGGTAGAGCATCTGACCGGTGTACAGAGGTTGCTGGTTCGATTCCTGCCTAGGACTCTGGTTTTTTCAGTTGTCCTTCAGCCTGTTGAAGCACCTTCAGTCGTGGGACATACTAATTATTATTTGTCACTTTTGAGATATAAGCAAGCAAAGATGACATAGTTCTCCCCCCTGTTCCTTGACAAGTGATTGTGTAGCGTTAGACAGTAAAATCTGCTAGGAGTCAATGGCTAAGCTTGGTCTGAAATGTGGAGAATATAGTTTCAATATATTATTTTTTATTCTTGTTTTTTTTTGTCTTTCATTATTCGGAAAGGGTTCTTTTTTGGTTGGCCTGGTCCTCATTGCTGGAACAAGGTATGTTGTACATTGCACGAAGGCCCTTTTTACAACAACAAATTGTTTGCTTTTCCTGAATTGAAGAATTTTGGAAACAACTTAGTGCCTTTGTAATGGAATGTTGTTTTATATCAGTTGTTGTTGGAAAAAAAAAGATTGGTCGATTGATTATTATTAGCTTTAGTTTCCTGAACTAAGTTAATAGGCAATGCTGAATTTCTTACTGAGATACGTGTAAGTCCCATTTTGACAGCAAAATGGGAAAATCCTGCAGGTCATTGCTTCAAACAAATATTTTCCCAAATTGGTAAGGAGAGCAGGGGTTGCTTTTGAAGAGCAGCATTTACTTTACGCTGTTACCTGACTTTGTTGTGACTGCAGTGTAAAGGGCCATTAAATATTGTCTAGGCAGACAACTAATGATAATTATTACCCTCAACGAATTTGAGTGTTGAAAAATATTCAACAGTCAAAGAGAAGTTTCATACCTCCCCGCGACCATGTTTTATCCTCTATGTCTGTGCTGGGGACTATGGCAATTGACCGCACACCTGAAACAAGTCATATTCAACACAACCTCGCCTGTTGAAAGCCCCAGTTGTTCAAACGATGGAGAGCGCTATCCGCCAGATAAATCATAATCAGTTGATAAGCCAGCGAAATCAATAGATATTGATTTATCCTGTGGACACGTCACTATCCGTCAGCCCTCGTAACTGTGATTATGCACGTCCACTCTAAGCACATCTAGTTAAGAGGTGTGTAAGAAAAGGTTGTCCATGCAACGTTTAACATGCAGTACATTTTATGCTCTGGGTAGTGACTTCTCCACTGGATAAACTGGGGCCAGGTTGGCTTATTCTATATGGGTTTTGTGGTGCAACACGGCCACTACAGCTGCTACAGTGAAATGACAAGCGGCGAAACACCTTTCCTTCCTGGGTAGACGTCACAACAGCCGCTGGACCCATTCTCCCCAGAACTCGGTCGCGAAACAAAATGGCGCCTTTTTTTTTTAGCAATTTTCGATTCCTATGAGGATTCAACCAAATTCAAATTTTTTTTCGCAGAATTACTTTAAACAGTAAGCGGATTCATTTTAGTGAAAAAAAAAATTGGGGCTAGGTGCACTTTAAATCTCAAATAAACAGTCAAAAAAGTCAAGAAAATTGTTCCTTTGTATGTATACGCAGCACCACAAACCATTAACTATCATTCGTATAATTGTACGTCCTTTACATAACTTTCTTAGTTGCATTGTTAATGTGTGGGCACTCTTTAATCAACAGTGCGTGGATGTGGTTTATTAAGAAGGGTCAGCTGACAGCTACTTATGGTGTAGCAGTATTATTGGGTATCGGTGGCTCCACTCTTCTAGTTACAGCTCTGACCATGTTGGCGGATCTGATTGGAGAAAATGTGGTATGTTGGCTTTCACGTACCTAGATACTAAAAAATGGCCTTTATTCATCTGAAATTCAAGAGAGCTACGAAGCTGAAAGATCTTGTAGTGTTTCACTCACAAGACTGAATTATTTTGATCAGTAAAATCACCCAGCATAAGGTTGAATAATATTGAAATGTCTGCCGACGGGCGTTAGCGTCTTGCTTGAAAAGGTGGCTGTTAGGCCGACCGAGTTACACTGTATCGAACCGCCAGGTTTGACTTATAAGAGGTTAGTTTTAAAATACAAACAAACACTTACCGGTATAAAACAAGCAAAAGAAGGGGTACTTTCTGGTGATGTTTAAACTTGACTTAAAACGGAACCCGAATGCCATTTGGTTCGAGACCTCGAGAGCACAAATTTTAAAATTGGTGTGACGTGCCCCCAGTAGATCGCTGTGCTTTTTCACTGTTGTCTTTCGGCGACACTGGCTGAAGTGATTAAATTGAGTTCAAGTTAAGGCATTTAATGCTACTTTAAATTGTTGGTAATTGGTTTGATTGTTTGGGAGATTCAAACCGGTTGGATCCAAATCTGCTAGTGGGTCGGACTCACTTGAAACAAAACTTCGTACTAAATTCCTTTGCACATTCTTTCTTGAGTTGTCAAATACACCTTATTCCAAAATGGGCGCCATTTTAATATTCTTTTGTGTGATAGCAAATTGGTCTTTTTGGCCTCTTACTTACTTACTTAGGCCTTGAGCCCCTGGAGGGGCATAGGCCATTCACAACAGCCCGCCAGCGTCCGCGGTCCTGGGCGATTTGCTCCAACTCTCTCCAGGAGCAGCCGGTCTGCTTGGCGTCCGCCTCCAGGTCTCTTCTCCAGGTGTTCTTTGGTCGGCCTCTCTTTCTCTTCCCCTGAGGGTTCCAGGTCAGGGCCTGGCGTGTGATGTTTGTCGGTGGTTTCCTCAGGGTGTGCCCCATCCATCGCCATCTTCTTCTTCTGATCTCTTCTTCTACTGGCACTTGGTTGGTTCTTTCCCAGAGATCTGAGTTGCTGATGGTATTTGGCCAGGGGATCTTCAGTATTCTTTGTAGGCTCGTGTTGATGAAAGTCTGAACTCTTTTGATGGTAGTCTTGGTTGTTCGCCATGTTTCTGCTCCATACAGTAGGACCGACTTGATGTTGGAATTGAACAGGCGGATTTTGGTGCGAGATGTTATAAGGTTGGATCGCCAGATGTTCTTCAGGGCTAGGAACGATGCTCTTGCCTTTCCGATGCGGGTCTTAACATCTGCATCTGTTCCTCCTTGTTGGTTGATCACGCTCCCAAGATATGTGAAGGTCTCGATCTCTTCCAGGTTGTTGTCTCCCAACTTCACTGCCTTTCTGCTGGAGGCGTTGATTTTCAGAATCTTGGTCTTGTTGGGGTGGATGTGGAGGCCGACTTGAGAGGCGTGGGAGGCTAGGCTTGTAGTCTTGTTCTGCATCTGTTGCTGATTGTGGGAGAGCAGAGCGAGGTCGTCTGCGAAATCAAGGTCGTCCAACTGAGTCCAGAGGGTCCACTGGATGCCGTTTCTCTGTCCATCCTTCGTCTGCCTCATCACCCAGTCGATAGCGAGGAGGAACAGGAACGGCGACAGAAGGCATCCCTGACGAACGCCGGTCCTTACATCGAAACGACGCGTCAACTGTCCTCCGTGTACGACGTGACAAGCCATTCCCTCATACGACTCCTTGATGATTCTCGTCAGTTTTGCTGGGATCCCGTCTTTTTGGCCTCGTTCAAGGTAAAATATTCTTTTGAATTTGACGTTTGAAAGCGAGGCCAAAAGGGCCAATTTGCGGGTAGGGTCGTACCTCTTGTTGAACACTATATTTCGTAGTGTCGTACTTCCTATTGTTTTCTGTGCTAAATCCATTGTTATCTTTGTTCATTCTATCGTTCTTTTGGCCAATCCTGAAGCCCGTTCAATGAGGTATGACACGACCCCAATTTACAAGGAAACAAAAGAATACTTAAATGGCGGCCATTTTTGAATAAGGTGTAAGGAACTTGAAATCTTCCTTGGCCATTTCTTGAAAAGCCAATCTGTTTCATGCGTTTACGCTGCCTGATCTGTGTCAGGCTGCCCCCTGGCATCAATTTCTTTTCTCCAACACCATAGTGCAAAAAAAAGGCTGGACTATTTAGAATTGAACTTGACTGTTTGTCTATTTTAACCCATTGACTCCCAGGGGTCTGGTTTAGTCCGGTTTGGGCACCAAAGGGTTAAGTGTCTGCATTTTAATTTCCACATCTTCGTACCTTTGACGTTCAGAATCAGCTGCTACCAGGGAAAGGAAAGGAACTTTATTTAAGTGTCTAGTCGTTCTTGCGCTGGAGCACTAATCGGGAACACTGTAAAGTGAAATCAACCGTGATGATTGACGCAAATCAAATCAGTCGTTCTAGCGCTGGAGCGCTAATTGGGGACGCTGTAAACTGAAGTTAACAATTAACGCAAAGCAAGTCAAATGTTGGTTTTTGAGGAGAGGGGAAAATCGGAGTACCCGGAGAAAAACCTCTCGGTGCAGAGTAGAAAACCAACAAACTCAACCCACGCCGAGTCTGGGAATCGAACCCAGGCCACATTGGTGGGAGGGGACTGCTCTCACCACTGCGCCATCTCTACCCCTCTACACCAAGGGCTATTGATTTCACTGCTGACTTGAACATTGTATGGCTTTAGAAAACTGGGTAGATCACATTCGGATAAGTATGATCATATTAAATATCTGTCAGTGTAAGACAATCAGTACCAAATGCCGTTGTATCCATTGTAACCTAATTGAAACCATAGTTAATAGAAGGGACTGGTTTTGAAGCTTGGCAAACATCAAAGGAGCAAAGAAAGATGCCAAGATTTAGGTTGGGAAGTCCACGACCGTGCACAATCTTTTGTCTTGCGCTCATACACTATGCATGAATTACGTAACCAACACGTCTCTATTGGTTAGTTCCTCAGTACGGAGTAAACAACTATTGTGTTTTGTGCACGGTCAAGGCCAAAAAAAAAGAACAAAAACATACAACAAAGAAATTTGTCGGGTTTCATAACCATTCCTCTCTATTGACTATATTGAAACTCTGTACCATGTGTTTCTTTGACAGGAAACTGGTGCTTTTGTTTATGGCGCTATGAGTTTTACTGACAAATTATCCAATGGCATCACTATTCAGCTGATACAGATATTTCATCCGTGCAATGGGAAAGGAATGTAAGTGCAATTCGACACCATTTGTTCTACCTTTTCATTGTCCGTGAGCCCGTCACGCCAAACAACTACTTACAATTGAGGCTCTATACACATGCGTAAAAGCGTTGAGTGCGTTGTCTTCTCGTGTGTAGTTGTATCGATTTTTGTCTGTGGAAAATGGGACAACGCTTCCCCGACAGAATGATTTCCCTCGAGTAATTTAAGTTCGTTATTACATGATGTCATAATTTTTTAGCGACGACCAAATTTTTGTTACCCTTTCTTGTCCAATAGACCAATTTCGATATATTAAAATTTAGTCCTAAACAAAAGGCATCATCTCGACGCTCTGGTGAATAAATATAAGGATTTGTATGAGTTTATTCCTCAGAGCCTCGAGATGACGCCTTTTGTTTAGGTAAAGGTAAACTCACTTTATTTAACGTCGGTAGTTCCTTCAGCTACGAGGCTGGTATCAATGGAAGCCGACGGTGCGCCCTTTACGCCCCGCCCTCTGTCAGTGCTCCCTTTTAAGGGGATTTAAAGTTATAGCTACACGGATCAGTGGAAAGTCGAAACAGACGTTGAAGTCACCGAGGATCGAACCGGGGACCTCTCGCTCCGAAAGCCACGCACTAGCCATCTGAGGCACGACTGCTCTTGCACTACTGCTCCACACGACTGCACTACACGACTGCTTCAGGACTGAATTTTAATATATCGAAAGTGGGCCATTATTGTGCATTGTTTGTCTGTTTTTTATCGTGGTTGTTAAATTTACTGACGGAATCGTGACATTGTTATTTGTAGGGACTTATTGGTAACCAATCATTTCAAAGCTACACATAGTTGCCGATTGCTGTTTCTGTCCGGGTAACCGGTTTCTCAGATTTGGTTTTAGGGAAAGATAAAGAAGGCCTCAGCTACTTTTATTTGTGCAATGAAAATGGGCACTGAGTGCTCGGTTTTGTTTTGGAGAGATCTCCTTAGTTAATTATACAGTAAACCGTCTTTTATGCACAACATTAAGTAGAGAAATTTTTAGAGTTTTGACCAAAAACTGCATGATATTATTAACGATGTTGCTTTGACGTATTGTCCAATGGTTTTTGCTCTTTCCCTAGTTTAAAGTGTCAGCCGTCTCCTCGTCCAAAGCCGCCCAAAAAGGGGCGTGGCGGGCGAGAGAGGCGGGCGCTGGGCGTGTCTCGCTCGCCCGCCAGAGACGACTGACGCTTCTTTCTTATGCCTGTGTTTTATATCCCTCCTTTTGTGACTGATCTCTTGTGCTTTTTGATAAGGATTTGCTGTGGACAGTGTAATCTATACTACAGGGAAGTCATGGTCTTTGTTACCGCAGGAGCCACTGTTATTGCATTTCTTGTTCTTTTGACGATGGCAAAGACAAGAATAGGCGAATTCAAAGGTAAATACTTTGTCTACACTGCAAGAATGCAATCATAGTGATCTGGTGATTCATTACGGTAATTAACAATTATTCCATGAACGTGCATGAGCACGAATGGAAATCGTTTTATTCAATTCTGTACGCTTGGACACTTGGAAATTAAAGCCAGTCAGTTTCGAGCTTGGTAACACTTGACGCAATCAGTTTCCTTATTAGGTCATTCGGTATATGAGCTGATAACCAAGATTGAGTGAATCAAACAGAAAGCGAGAAACTCGAAAGTTTAACAGTTTAATACTAGACACCGGGTATCCCTGTGCAATTCTTTCTTTTATTAGATGCGTAAACACTGTAGGACGCAGTGCTGTTGTGTTTGTTCCACTGTTTCACTGTTCCGTTGTATATTTATTTGTTTCTGATGTTTAATGCACCAATTCCGGTGAATGGTTGCAATAACTGCGATCACATGGGCGATGAGTCTCTTTCAACTCATCAAGATGATAAATGCGTGGAAAAATTTATTCCTTGATATCCCTTGAGGTTGTCGGTTGTCGTGACATATTTTTTATTATTATATAGATACTAATGAAATACCAGGATTTCTCCTTGTACTAAAAAAATCATATCTTCACCGCGCGCAGTGAACATATCATTTTATCTTTCACATGTGAGAATATAGGTGTCGTCATGGTAACGAACACGATTAGCCGATAAAACGCGAGCTTCGTCTTTATTGTAAGATACTTTTGGGCTGTAATATATTTCTTCTCTACTGCATCAACATTTTTATTGCAAAATTCTACATTATCATGATTTGCTTTGCTTTTCATAACTTTTGTATCTTGTTTCATGTTACACAACATATGTGTTTTAGCGGTTGGTGACCACTTTTTCATCATTTTTCATCAAAATGAATAAAACAAGTTGTTTTAAATATGGACATTTCAGCAATATCTATGAAATAAACAGAACATTACATGGCCGCTTGGGGATACGAATTTTATCTTCTCGTGCTGAAAATATCTCTCACGAGTGAGCGAAGGGAACGAGTGAGAGATTCATTTCATCAAAATGAATAAAACAAGTTGTTTTAAATATGAGAGATACTTTTAGCACGAGAAGATAAAATTCGTATCCCCAAGGGGCCATGTAATATCCTCTATATACTCTCACTTTAATGTACACAAGAGGCAAAAACACACATTTGCGACAACAAAAATGTTATTTGAAGGCAACACATTTCCTTTAATTCCATTTTTGTCCTTTTGTACTGTAACCCTCTTTCTGTGATTATGAGGGCCCGAGGCTTCATTTTACTTGTTATGCCTTTTTTTTTAATCAGTATCATTTGGAGTTACAATCCCAATCCAATGTTTCGTTTTTCACTTCCAACAATTACCGTACCGGAAGTGGTCATTAGTGGTACACATTTAGCTTTGTGATTGGCTGATTTCAATCCATCACTTTCTGTTTTTGACGGACCACTAACTGTTGCTGCAAACATGGTTGGTGGCAGTCTAAAAAGCGAAGCATTGGTTGCAACATGGGCTTCAGTGTCCTCATATATAAGAAAGGCTTCCAGGTTCGTTACAAAGTACATGCCCTGATGTTATAACCTCCGATCAGCCATACTTCGTTCTTTGTTCTGAGAGGAATCTTAAGATCAGCAAAAAACCAATCTTTTGGGACTTTTGTCGTCCTTTCAATTTTGGGATAAGAGACTTTCTTGATCCACACAAACAGCTGTGTCCGTTAAGATGGTTCAAGAATTTTTTTGTTATGCATGTATGCCTTGGCGGTGTGTTGATTGAGATAAGAAAAAGAACTTCGTTCTCTTCCATTTCCTTCTCACCTGAAGCTGCTGTTCATTTCCTGTTGCCAATATGAAGGTCGTCACACACTGAGCGACTAGTTGTTGCGACACGTCGCCGGGACTAGTCTCTTTGTGTGGACTGCCTTCGAAACAAGTAGCTTTGACAAGATGCTTGCTTTGTGCACGCTCAATGATTTCTGAAGAGGGCGGAATTTGAACTAGTTTTTCTAATTTAGTCTGACGGGGCGGCGAACAAGTTACAGGAACGTTTCACAAAACTAACTATGGTGCAAAAATGCTGTTTTCTCTCGTTTTGTTGCTTTATGGTTTTGTGAAACTACAATGTAGTTTGGATTGGTACGACTGATCGTAGTGGCTAAGTTCTGTTGCCGCGACAGAGATTTATAGAATTACGACCTTACGCGAAGCGAATTGTTAGAGCTACTTGTCTTCTCGTGTATCTTGGCCGTGAGATATTGAAAATATAACTTAACATTCAACTTAACAACTTTTGCAGATAGTGGAGAAGTCGACGCGAGCATTCAAGATGCCAGCCTTGCAAATTCATCTATGGTTTCTTCTAGTATGTCTAAAGGCAATGGGCCTATAGATTCTTACAAATCCACGACGACTTCAGCTAATTATGGTTCAGTACTTTCAAGGACGCCTGATATACCATATTCAATCCAAAATGACGTTATGAATGAGGGATGTGAAGCCAAATGTGAGTGGTGACATTGAACGGCCTGACACCTGCTAATTGTTGCAGCAACTGTTCAGTTCTGATTCATCCTGTCCTTTGAAAGGAACAACTCCGGGAATCACTGTTGTCAATTTACAAAATTGTCTGAGAGATTTGCTAATTGGAGTTGGAACTCTGCGATCAATCATCGTTACCATGGAATGTTCTGGTAACCGTTAAATAGAACAATTCTACTGTGACCTTCAATTTAATCCCCCAATTTCGATGATAACACGCAAGAAAATGTGACAAGCTATCATCGTCTGTTGTTGAACATCACGCAAAGGGACATCAATTGTCAGCATGAGGATATTCCCTGGAAAGATTACGGCTCTCTCATTGTGTGGCTGGATCACACGCATAACACTGACATTAGCCTTCCATATCCACTATGTTATCAAAACACTACACATGCCCGCCAGCTTGCATTCAAGTTTGTTTGTTGTTTGCGTCGAATAAGGTGTATGGTCGTGAAACCATTCAATTGTCATACATGTGGACCCCGCTCAGAGAAGCTTAGCCCCGTTTTTAATCTAAATTTTTGTGTTCTGCACATGATTTTAAAACTAACATTACTCCCAGCGACCTAAACGTCAATCCAAGCAGCTTTAAAGTTGGTAAAAGCAGTTAAGATATCAGAAGAATCCCGAAAATACGCCGGTGGCCCGTAAGGGACATGGCATTTCGTGATCAGTTTTACTGTTTCAAATTTTTAAACTCGAAATTTTGAGTTAAGAAACGCGAAACTTTGTGTTTACAAACTCGAAATTTTGCGTTCACAAACTCAAAATTTCGAGTTTGCTAACTGGTCAATGTAAAATACAGACTAAGGATATAATGTACCTGTTGAAAAAGCCCATATCCTTTAGAAATGCTAACAGTTAAAGTCTAAATATTGTTTTGTTCCTAAATGAGGCCTGAGGTTAGCACTTCTGAGGGGTTTGGGCTTTTTCAACAGTTACATTACAACCTTAGTCTTCATTTTCTGTGCAAAACTTCGAGTTTGAAAATTTGAGGCAGGAAAACTGATCACGAAATGCTATGTCCCGTGCGGGGCACCGTATGAAAATGATTTCAGAATGTTTGATTTTGATTGTTAATATTTGAAACTGCGGAATACATAAAATGAACATCAGTAAGGTTATCGCGGGCATTCATAACCCAGGGCCCAGTTGTTCGAAAGCCGATTAAGTTAATCCAGGATCAGTGTAAACTTTTGTTTCATGTTTTCCACTTCTAGGTGATAGTTTCTGTTGCTTCTTCTTGTTTTTCAAGATTGACTTCTTCTAATGTGAAGTTCTGCCAAATATCACCGTTAAACAGCATTTGGGAGTAGAGAAATAAACTCCTTGGTTAATTTTTAATCTGGGATTAGCGTTAATCGGCTTTTGAACAGCCGGGCCATAACACAGGTCGCCGAAGAGGGGCATGGGGGTTGTGGGGTTCATGAGTCTAATGAAATCGGCAAAAAATGGAACTGTTTTGTTGGTCTCGTCCTTATCTTTACCGCAACAGAGAATTAATTTATCAATTTTTGTGGGCAATTTTTCGCCGAGCCCGAAAAAAACTAATGGAACATTGTCGTGTTTTTTGTTCACGGTATGTGCTTGGATTTTTGTTATTTTTAAGCGAAAACGGAGCACTTATTCGTGTTATTTATCTGCGATCTGTTCTCTTTTTACGGGAGCGCGAAAAGCGTGTGCATTTAGTACAATTAATAAAGTAGATGTTTTGGAATTCAGTGTTGAACTTGATCTTGAACTTGAACTTGAACTTGAGTGAGGCTCCAGCACTTGGCAAAGTAGCCTGACTTCTGGCTGTTATACACAATTGTGGTCTCATTCACACAGAAGCCCTTCCAGCTAATCCTGCCAAGCCGACCACATGCTGGAAAGGTCAGACCACAACACCGGGAACACTGTCCCCTACTCTTTTCGAATAGTGTGTGGGATCTTTAACGTCCCACAGAGTTATGAACAAGGGTTGTGAGACGGGACCTCCGGCTTATCGTCCTTATCCGAGAAGACTAGAGAGTCTAACAATTTGCAGATGTAATTACAAAGGCAGCACTTTCTCCTCAGTTATTTAAAGACCTTGAGTGTTGGTCCAGCCGGAGTTGAACTCACGACCTCCCGCGTGACAGCCCGGTGCTCAACCAACTGAGCATTTCGTGGTTTTGACATTCGCAGTAGTCAGAGTAGTTCTAACTCCGCTTGCTGTTTCTAGGGTTGACTGCAAGTTATTAATTGAAATTATGTTGGACGTCACCAAGTGTCCTCATCTAACCACGCTGAATCCTGGACGCAGATGAGTGCAGTCCCTTCTGAGTTAGTCGAACCCAACGCGATCCCTCCCTCAAATGAAAAATTATCCTTCATTGTCAGTTTGCCTTAAATGAAGTATAATCATCCATTTTGATCACTCTGTCCCAGGTCTTGTGGTATAAAAAAGAAAAGAAAAAAGTAAAAGCAGCCCCTGGACCGGACTTGAACCCGAAGCACCCAATTTGAAGGAACTGTTTTTATCCACTTAACCACTAAAGATCAAATGACTAGACAAGACGGAACAGTGCTTTCCGTTTAAGGCAAGAGATTCATCTGGAAAATAACCTCCGGCCTCCATAAAATCAAAACAAAAAGGCAAGGTGACACACCATAACACCAACCCGATGTGGTCAACAAATCACGCATAAGTACAACCATTTCACCAAGTCAATTTGCAGCCTGGCGTAGCTAACATACCAAGCAGGTGTCTTAGACAGCCCTTGAAGGGGCAGCTCCGGCACACAACAAAATTATCGCGAAATTTGAAGCGACGGTAGGAAAAGATTTCTAATATCCAAGTTTCAGACGTTGCGCCTTGTCGATAATCTAATTTTCCGTTGAGTCAATGATATTAATAAAACGACTAAAAATAATTTGAAAGTTGCCGCTTTGTAGCGTTTAGAGAGTTTTGAATTAGCCGCCAATATGGCGTCAGAAACCGTGAAAAGGTCTATTTTATTCACTCGCCAAATAGATAGGTTTCATTTGAATTTCCTTGGGCGGCAAATTACAGTCTGTATCGTAAAGGATGTTGGTTATTGCTTTTTTTTATTTGGTGGCTCCTAAAAAAGCCGTTTGTGTAATGGACGGTGGAAGTCAGTTAATTAAGCTCTCTCTCCGCGGATTCGGCGTGCCAGCTGAATATCCTTGGGCATGATCGTGACGCGCTTAGCGTGAATGGCGCACAAATTAGTGTCTTCAAACAGACCCACAAGGTAAGCTTCGCTGGCCTCTTGAAGAGCCATCACAGCGGAGCTCTGAAAACGTAGATCGGTCTTGAAATCCTGAGCAATTTCACGCACAAGACGCTGGAAGGGCAGCTTGCGGATCAACAGCTCGGTGGATTTCTGGTAACGACGGATCTCACGAAGAGCGACTGTTCCAGGCCTGTAACGATGAGGTTTCTTGACTCCTCCAGTTGCGGGGGCGCTCTTGCGAGCCGCTTTGGTGGCGAGTTGTTTGCGTGGAGCTTTGCCACCGGTTGATTTACGTGCAGTTTGCTTGGTACGAGCCATCTTTCCTTGGACGAAAACGTTGAGGGATAAAGTGAGAAATGCGATCTAGCTATGTTTTTGTATCTGACGCGCTTGATTTTGATTGGTTGTGAAATAAGCAATTCGATTGGCTAAGACCAAACCAAACCATAGAGTTTGATCCGATGGTAACTCCAAGGTAAGTTCACATGCGATGCATGGCAGATTTTTTCATTATCATAACTCTAAAAGAAGTAATGTTCAATAAAAGTTTAAATGAATTTCGCGGATCCGTTAGGCGTCATTTTTACCCGAGCAGCTGATTTTTTGCTTGGCAGAAATTGCTGATAATATGCATCGAACGCCGATGAGCATTTGACCCTTGTACCGTTGGCATAATTGTTTTTTTTTTTTCATCCAATTAGAAATAAGGATACACTTGTTTTCTGAGAGGCCATTCTGGTGCATATAAATAGAAAGAAAGTTCTTGCATAGTTTATTCTTTCGTTCTACGAAGCGCTACAAACATGTCTGGTCGAGGTAAAGGAGGCAAAGGTCTTGGAAAAGGAGGCGCCAAGCGTCACCGAAAGATACTTCGTGATAACATCCAAGGTATCACCAAGCCAGCTATTCGTCGTCTTGCTCGCCGAGGTGGTGTCAAGCGAATCTCTGGTTTGATCTACGAAGAAACACGCGGTGTTCTTAAGGTTTTCCTCGAGAATGTCATCCGTGATGCAGTAACATACACAGAGCACGCCAAGCGCAAGACTGTGACAGCGATGGACGTTGTTTACGCTCTGAAACGCCAAGGACGCACACTGTACGGATTTGGCGGTTAGATGACACTGGCGCCACACAAACAAATGGCTCCTTTAGGAGCCACCAAATCTTACAAAAGTCACGACCAACAAATACTTAATTAAGTTCGATAATTTCGCTCATAAAGTTATTTTTCTCTTGTTCCCCTTTGCCAAATTTTCATTAATGTCATTTTCAACAAATGCGATCAGCTTATTCGATTGTGTGCGGTTGAATTTCATTCAGAGAACCGTCAAGCCGCTTGTTTCGCTTGGCTGTGCAATGACAGCTATATGCAAATATTCCCTTCCATGGTCAGTTCGTTCCAAGTTACGGTCAGATCCTTTCACTTAGGGTTTTCAGTAAGAATTTTAGAATTCAAATGTAGTTAGCAATTCAGACAGCTTACACCAAGTACTGGACTGTCGGACCGCTCCCTCAAAAACGTGTGTGCTCGATCTTTGATATGGACGGGGAAACCGAAATTGCTGACGAAGATACTTAGAATTCAGGCCGTTCTTTTGTTTTTCGTGAGCAAACTTTCTGGATTCAAGGTTCATGTTCTGTCGAATGTTCCTCATTTTATTTGTAAAATTTGGGGTAACTTCCAAGGAAAAGTAGGCGGCGAGTTTATGTGCATTAGACGGCGAATTTCGCCGGCCGGTCTTCGTTTTCGATACTACCTTCCAAGTTCTCGTAGATCGATCGATACGAACTTCAAATCGATCTCCTAGGCTTATTCAAGTAAATTCGATTATGAAAGTTGATTATTATGTGGAATTCATTTCTTCAAACAAACGATATTGGCGCCAAGGAAAACGGTTGTTGCGTTTTGAACATACCTTCGGTGTAACATGTATATCTGTTTAAGGCTAAGTTTTGATAACGGCGAATTATGCAACGAAGGCATTCTAAAAAGACCTGAACAAAATAGCCGAAATACGGCTAAATATGATCTTGTGCAAAAATCTCAAACCTCAGCTTAGAACTAAATTTATGGCTAAAGTTGTTCCCAATTTCCTTCATAAGTATGCAACGTATGCAAAGTCCTTTTTGGTTTTTGTGACAAATAACTAAAATCCACACCGAACTCGAGACTCTTATCACACGCCTTTTAGATGGAAATCATCGTAGGATTCCATCTGGGAATTGCATAATTTCGGAAGACATGTGTTGGTCATGACTTTATCAATATTTGGTGGCTCTTAAAAGAGCCGTTTTTGTCTTTTTGTGAGCTTCTTTAAGCCTTTGCTTTCTTCTCAGTTTTCTTGGGAAGAAGGACAGCTTGAATGTTTGGCAGCACACCTCCCTGCGCGATGGTGACACCAGCAAGAAGTTTATTCAACTCCTCGTCATTGCGGACAGCGAGCTGAAGGTGACGGGGAATGATTTTGGTTTTCTTGTTGTCGCGAGCAGCGTTACCCGCCAACTCAAGAATCTCAGCGCTCAGATATTCGAGCACAGCGGCCAGGTACACTGGAGCTCCAGCGCCAACTCGTTCAGCGTAGTTTCCTTTGCGGAGAAGTCGATGGATACGACCGACAGGAAACTGAAGTGCAGCTCGGGATGAGCGGCTCTTGGACTTGGTGCCCTTTGCTTTACCTTTACCGCGACCAGACATGTTACTGTAAGCTCCGAGTCTACAAACACCTTGCGAAATAGATGGCGATAACGCATCAACAGGGAAATTTATATGCAAGACAATATTTCAGTCGGATCGAAACGAACCAATCAACTTTTCATATCAAAAGTGTTTCTGTTTGAAAACGAAACGTGTTGAAAAAACTATTTTGACCTTTGGCCAACCTGAAGTTGTTAACCAATAAAAAATCGACAATTTCGATCCTTATTTAAATTCGTCCGACCTTTGTTTTGCTATAAATAGTAAATCATTCGCAAAGCGTTATCATTCCCTCTATTAACTCTGGTTTAAGTAGGACCCTACAGAGCGAAAAATGGCACCGAAAGTTGCAGGAAAGAAAGGCGAGAAGAAAGCTGGAAAGGCTAAGGCTGCCACTGGTGACAAGAAAAGACGAAAGACAAGAAAGGAAAGCTATGCAATCTACATCTACAAGGTGTTGAAGCAAGTTCACCCTGACACTGGTATCTCTAGCAAAGCCATGGGCATCATGAACTCGTTCGTCAACGACATCTTCGAGCGCATCGCTGGCGAAGCCTCTCGCCTTGCTCACTACAACAAAAAGTCGACCATCAGCTCTCGCGAGGTCCAGACAGCAATCAGGCTGCTTTTGCCCGGTGAACTGGCGAAACACGCTGTTAGTGAAGGAACCAAAGCTGTCACCAAGTACACCAGCAGCAAGTAACTCACTGAGTTTACCGCCAAAACCAACGGCTCCTTTAGGAGCCAACAAATGTTGTGAAAGTCATGCTAACACGATTATATCAGATTTTCGGCTTAAGTGCAGAATACCCCGCCACTCGAACTATATTCCACGTAGCCGGCTACGCGGTACCCAGAAATAGAAATGCACAATACTGGAGAATACCCCGCCACTTAGACTAAATTCCAAATGAACTAAATTTCAAAATGGCGCTCGTTTCAGTATCAGGCCTAAGCACTCTTTTTAAAATTTTAGCTTTCATTTTACGGTTCGGGTAACTTGACTTTTTAACGAGATCGTGTGAAGAATATAGCACTCGTTTCCTGATTAACTCTAAGCGTTCGTTTCAGAAATAGGCCTAAGAACTCTTTACAAAGTTAAGATTGCATTTCACGGTTTGCTTAAACTACGCTTTTTAACACGATCGTGTGATGAATATAGCACTCCGAGTACTGATCAAGCCTAAGCACTCGTTTCAGTGATTAGGCCTAAGCACTCGTTTAAAATTTTAGCTTTTATTTTACGGTTCGGTTAACTACTCTTTTTACCGAGACCGTGTGAAGAATATTGCACTCGTTTACTGATTAAGCCTAAGCACTCGTTTCAGTGTTTAGGCCTAAGCACTCGTTTAAAATTTTAGCTTTCATTTTACGGTTCGGTTAACTACTCTTTTTACCGAGACCGTGTGAAGAATATAGCACTCGTTTAAAATTTTAGCTTTCATTTTACGGTTCGGTTAGGGTTAGGGTACACTAGAATTTAAATTTTCCGCGTACCGCGTAGCCAGGTAGCCAGCTACTTAAGATACTTTGCCATCTTGACTTTAATTCTTTCCACGTACCGCGTAGCCAGCTACTTAACCCTTTAACTCCCAATAGTGCCACTTATAGATTTTACTCTGTCTAACGCCAGACGATTTTACTCGTCAATGGGGAACCCCACGGGGCTGAAAGGGTTAAGATACCTCGCCATCTTGACCTTAATTCTTTCCGCGTACCTCGATGTGGCGGGGTATTCATTTTCCCCCATCATCTCCTGATCTGACCCCTGTTCAAATGTTGTGCGTAATTTGCCCGTGTTCATACTGAACGAAATCGTTTCTCGGCCGCTAAGTGGGGTTTTGACAAACTGCGAGTCATGCCAGTCTCTCCGGTCACTTCGTTCCAAGTTACGGTCAGATCCTTTCACAAAATATTCAGATAGTTTGACCCCTAAACCCAAACTCAGGCTTTTCACTAAGAATTTTAGGATCAATATAATGTAGTTAGCAAATCAGACAGCTGACACCAAGTACTGGACTGCTGGACCGCTCCCTCAAAAACGTGTGTGTTCGATCTTTTACATGGACAGGGAAACCAAAATCGCTGCCGAAATTACTCAGAATTCAGGCCTCTCTTTTGTTTTTCGTGAGCAAAGCTTTCTGGATCCATGGTTCATGTTCTGTCGAATGTTGCTCATGTTATTTGCAAAATTTGGGGTAACTTCCAAGGAAAAGTAGGCGGCAAGTTTATATGCATTAGACGGCGAATTTCGCCGGCCGCCGGCTCTTATTGAAAATCCTGTCAGAGAAACTAGCAATGTTCGATTTGCT
>NC_090870.1:17659142-17664142 GCF_036669935.1 Montipora foliosa | reverse complement strand
GGAGCGAGTGCGTGCTCTTGCGCGCACGAGCCTTACTCGATAAAAGGATATATCACTGCCTTTACTTCAAACGGCATATGGGAAACCGTACGAGTCTCTTAAAGTTCAGTGGTGGAGCATTCGATAGTGATCAGAAGGTCCTAGGTTCGACTTCTGCAAACTTTGCGGGCATCCTTGAGTCACTACACACCTGCGATGCACAATATTCAATATTCGGGTATAGGATCAAGACGAAACATTTGGCGTCGTAATGAAACGTAAGGACGAGCTGTATTCATAGGAACCACTGTCGACATTGTCACATTTGGTCTGACCCAGGCTCTCACGTTTTGACTATCACGAGCATTTAACGCCTGTTGGTTCTTACTGGAGATGTTTGAAGACATCCTAAGAGCGGCTGATCGAATAAAACAGTACATCAGACGGACTCCACTAGAATATTCTCACTGGTTAAGTGAAGTTGGAAATGCCAGGGTGTATGTAAAATTAGGTGAGTAAACGAGACAATCACACACTATTTTTTTAGGTTGTACACTAAGAGTGCGTTCGATTGACCCTATTCCGGAATGAGAATCGGTTAGTGTAAAATGAAGACTGCAGACCAGGTGTAAAATGCAGACTGAGGTTATAATGTAACTGTTGAAAAAGCCGAAACCCTTTAGAAATGCTAACGGTGGGGCTAATTAGGCATAAAATAATATTTAGTCTTAACTGTTAGCATTTCTAAAGGGTTTGGGCTTTTTTAACAGTTGCATTATAACCTCAGTCTGCATTTTACCCCTGGTCTGCAGTCTGCATTTTACACTGACCGAATGAGAATACTGTGTACGTGGAGTGATGATTTAAAACGGTTTATCTGGCGTTTTAAAGCAACAAGGATAAAAGAGATATGTTTAAAAATAGTATTTTAGCTGGTGTTTGGCGATTTTAATGGGAATCTCCATAAAAACGAGGGATTTTAAACTTCTATTCCATCTGTTCCTATTCTGGAATACAATTCAATCTAATGCACCCTAAAGGCGTGGCCAAACGGCGTCAACATTTGCTTTAACATCTGTTCGATTTTGTTGAACAGTGATTTTGAAACCGTTTCAACATTGTTGGGTATGCTCGTGTTCACAAATCGGTTTCTCAGTAATGTATCCATGTCTGTATTCATAGTAACAACCACTGTTACAGCCTGGGACTGAACATAAGGCCTCTTGTTAGCTTTGTTGAATCAAATGTTGATGATGTGTTGAAACCGTTTGCTCACATCCTGTCAATGTAATACTGTATAATATTATATGATCATATTATATAGTGTCAAAATGTCTAGATTGATAATTACGCCAGTAGGCAGGCCTTAGCAATATTGCCCAAAATTAAGTTGAAAGCTCTGAAGTCCAAATCTAATCAGTCAAAGGTTGCAATTTTTCTTCTGCTTATCACTTTTGAAAAGTGGGTTAAGGGATCACACCTATGCAGTCTTGTATTTGGCTAATTTCAATCAACTTATCTGGTTTTTCTTTGTCAGTCTACAAGGTGTTAATGCAAACAGTTAGACTTCAGATTCTGAATATTTATGAAAGGCACACAACTATAGAATTCTGAAGCATTTAAATAGAGAGACAAAATGAATCACAACATAATTTATGGTGTAAAAAGCTTTTCATTACAAACGTACATACCCAATGTATCCGATTTTGTCAACTCCCTTATTTTTGTCTTTAATTCTTTCCCTTGCTCCCAGTCTGGGGTTAGGAGTTGTAAGACTCATGGAACAGGATTTGATATTTTGCTCCTGCTCTCTGGCTTCATGTTCATGAAAACAAGTTGTTTGCTCCCTTAATAATAATGTTTAGAAGACAAGGAGCACTTCAAGTTGTTTTTCATGGCATTATATACCTTAAATGTATTTTTTAAAACTGTGCTGCAATGCCATGCCAGTAGTATTATTGTCATTGTTGTACTGTATCCTAATGATTTTGTAGCTAGAGGAGCTTTTGTGTAACCAGAAAAGAAAATCCAGGTTAACTGTTGATGCTCACGAGAACAAAAGCAGTGCCACTTTCTTGGCACAAAGTGTTATTTTTTGAAGTTTAATTTCAGTTGCTTTTGGTATTTCCATAGAAAATGAGCAAATAACAGGCTCATTCAAACTAAGAGGAGCTTTCAACAAACTTCTTTCTCTGAAGGAATCTAAAGATGAGGTGTTTTTGACCAAAGGAGTCATCGCTGCTTCATCTGGAAATCATGGTGCAGCTACAGTGAGTGTTTAATCACGAGAACCACTAACAGAGCTTACATTTGTACACGTACGTTGTATCTGTTGCACACACTCATTCAAAGTAAACAGTGCCTCTTTACCCTACAATAAAGTGTTCAATACATTTTTCTTAAAATAATCATTATTATGGCCCTGGAGTACAAATTTCTTCTATTCATACATGTAGTTTCCCTTAATTGGAGAGTTTTTGCATTGTTTAGATAAGTTATTTCTCTATGTGTAGTAAGCCTATAATTCTGCATTATCTCCTCAAAAATTAATTTTAAAAACTGCTTTATTCTCCTGTTTTTATATCTTTATATTAAATTTTTTGCACTAGGACGTTTGTCACAGCAAAAGAGGAATGTACTTTTTCCTCTCGCTAGCTTTTCAAAAAAAGAAAAGGTAACGTAAGTTTATTTTGGGTTGCTCAGTTGCAAGTCATTTGACCATTGCTATCAATCCAGACAAAGATGTCACAACTTGTTTATTCAAAAGGTACATGTACGTGGTATGTGTTCAGCAGATGCCGGGGAGTCATAAATAGGGGAAGGGGGGTATACTGTATCCTTGAAGTCAAAGAGCATTTGATATTTTTATCACAAGATGATATGCACAAGGTATTTAAAATTAATGCACTGTAGTTCAAGAGCAGTGTTATGAGAAGTCCGCTCACATGGACTTTCCAAAGTGTTTTATGTACATTTTGACCACATCAGAACTGTTTTCCCTTTGGCAAAAATCATGCAGGCATATGCTTCCAGTAAAGTTGGAGTACCTGTTACGATATATGTTCCCCAGACAACTTCATCTGCCAAGGTAAAGGCAGTGAAACAATTTGGTGGTTGTTTGAAGTATCATGGGAAAGATTGTGTTGAAACAGAAGTGAAAGCAAGGGCAGATTCTGAGGCAAGTCATGCTAAACAATAAACCCATAAGGGTTGAAACGTGTAACGGCCCCTTGTGTTCTGGGAAACAAGCTTCTGAATATTCAATTTGCTAAGTACCATATTTGGAACAACAAGATTGAGGGGTTTCTAAATATGGTACTTAGCACTGAAACATTCAACCAATCAGTTCGCACTGAATATTCGGAAGCTGTGAACGCGCGTTACACGTTTCAACCCTTATGGGTTTCTGCCTAAACTTAGTCGCTAAGTCCCTTCTAGACATTTTGTACTTTCTTATGTTAACCAGTATGGTCAGCGCACTCAGTAAAGAGGATATTCTGATGGATCCTAAAACAATTTGGGGAAAAGCTGCTTTTGCTTTGTATGGTTCTGCATTCCCGTGGCCCCGAAACATCATCACTTTTTGTCGCTTGTTTTTACAGCAATTGTAAATGTTTATCTGCGAACTTGTTGATGTGAGAAAAATTTAGTTCTCCCAATCTGCTTACTTTACTACGGGACTGCAGTGGCAGTCAACTTAACTCTGTGTCTGTGTCCGTGTCCCTGCATTCTGTAATTGCTCCAAAAATATTTTTCTCAAATTTGGTGTTGCTTAACATGGTCCCTTTAATAGTTAAACATGTTTGAAAAGTCTTGGTAAGATAAGATTGTCTTCTTTTTGGCAGGATGATGGGTTGCACTTTGTTTCTCCGTACAATGATCGGGTTGTTGTTGCTGGACAGGGGACAATCGGGTAAATGATATTACCTTTATTCAAAAGATTGGAGGGATCCTCAAACTTATCTGGACAATTTAAAAATTCCGGTTGCTCCAGCCAGATTCAAACCCATAACCTCTGTGATGCTGGTGCAATACTGTACCAACTAACTGAGCTATGAAACCACACAGCTTCATAGCTTCACACCTTCATGATAGCTCATTTGGTAGAGCATTGCACCCGCATCACAGAGGTAGTGGGTTCTTATCCCAGTGGGGTCCCCTTGTATTTTTCAGATGTCCATTAGGGACACTTAAAAATATATATATTAAAAAGTAATAATAATAATAATAATAATAATAATAATAATAATAAAATATTAAAGACAATTCCTTAATTTGCCCGTCTAAGTGTATGGATCATTTTTGCCTTTCACATATATCGCTCACTTGAAATATCTACATTTCATACATTTCTTTCATTACCTTTATTTCGTTACACTTTGTCATCGCAAGGTAAGACATTTGGTGATTGTTCATTAGCGTTGAATTTTGTCACACAAGGGCTTTCAAATTGTTGCCCGTATAAACGAAACAAAAAATTCAAAACCGTTAAGACGAGCTAACTTTGTACGAATCGGAATAAGCGTTTTCAGACACAAGTTAGCTATAGTTGGTATGAAAGCTCCCTTATTATGTACTCAAAAGAATGTCGCGTTTCTGATTGATCACTGATGACGAATGCTTAAGTAGGTTACGGAGTGGCAGTGCTATATCGAAGTTGCCTTGGAAACACAAGGATGGAGTGATTTTGTTGAGTATATAATAAGTAAAAATCGTATGAACTCGTTCGTGAATTTCGTGATTCATGGCAACTCGTGATATTTTTAAATGTACTGAAATTGCTCGTGCAATTTTGAGAACTTTGATAACATCACTTGTGCCCATAAATCACGAAATGCGCCCTGTTCATCATATGATTTCCAATACTTACTTAAGTCTCGTACAGGCCACTCTGCATGCGTGGTGCAATGTTTCCGTTATGCTCAGCAAGTGTTTGCTCATCACACAGAGTGGAAGTGTTTCAAGATTTGCCGGAAGTGGATGCTGTGTTTGTAGCTGTTGGTGGGGGAGGCCTTATTGGA
>NC_090870.1:17609142-17649142 GCF_036669935.1 Montipora foliosa | reverse complement strand
GCTTTCTTCTAATTCCTATATGTGTGGAATATAAATAGACATCTCCTATCAACGAAACTACGAAAATTGTACACAAACGGTTTAATGGTCACTTAAATCCGTTTGTGTTAGCCTGTAGCTTCACTCGCGCGTGCACTCGAATGAGCGGGTGACCCATGCGTAAATGCTGATCTTGTAACCCCTTAATTTTTCCTGATTTTGCAACTTTACTCGTTTATATCTCTGCTTCCGGACGGTGAATTTTTTTCATTTTTTGCATCTTAACTTAGATTAATTTAAAACGTTTGTCTTTCAAATTAAAAAAAACATTTTTTGGTGAAAAAAAATATTAGAGACACATTTAAAAAAAACTGACCTACAGATTTTGTTTAATTTTAAATATTTTAGAGATTATTTTTAACATTATCTGGTAACGCTGAACGGGAAGATTTCACCGTCCCGTTTTTTCAAAAAAAGACAATATATCTTGATTTTAAGGCTCAAAGAAATGCCTTATACAGTTGCCATGGTAACGTTATTTTGGAGGAAAATGTGATGTGAGAAATTTATGATGGGTACTTAATACCCTTGCCAAATTTCGTTGTGACATGATTACCCTAACTGTATCTAAGGACAGAATATGTTTATTTTTTTGAAAAAAGAAGAAACTATTTCGAGCATCCTTACGGGTTCTTCGCTGTCTATCTTATTCTCTTCTCTTTTGTTTGTTTTTTTTTTTTATCAGGTGACGTTTAATCTTTGCAAATCTCTGGTAGATGAGTGGATTCTTGTGACTGAGGAGGAAATAAGCAAGGCAGTGTATCATTTTATTGAAAATCACCACAAAGTAAGCAAAAAAGCGTTGTTGTCACATTGTTGACCTAAGTGCAGTAATTCAGCCCTGGGTTTGTTTATACAATGGATAAGTTATTGTTTAAGCATTTAAACAGCTTTTATTGCAACTTTATGCACTCTTAGTAATGCAAACGGTAGTCACAGTTACAAGTCGTGATTGGAAAATCTATGCGCGCATTGACACTTATAGGCAATTGAACTTAGCCCACTGGATGCATGCTTTCAACAGCTGGCTTTGCCGACATCTTTGAGATCTGTCATCTGTTTGTGCAAATTACAGAAAAAGTCGCAAGAAAACGTTTTAGTGGCACATATTTGAAGAGTGAAATGAGAGTTGTTTAATTATTTCCCACTTGAAAAACAAAAAAAATGATGAACCTCTTATTAACCGAACGCGAGGGCCGTACTGGGGAATATTGCCCCTAGCGCAGCGAGGTCCGTACAAAGTGGTACTATGGTCACTTTTACCTAGATTCAACCCTCTTGAGGCCCAGTCGGTTAGTTCTGAACGTCAGTAATGGCGGGCCGTGAAATCTAAACTTACACTCGAAGTAAACAGCCTTTGGATGAAAACCAATGCTCAAAATTTTGCCAGGCAGGTGTTAAGCAAACACACTTTCAAAATCCGAAGAAAAAAGGAAGTGTTTTTTTAATTAACGACATTAACGACAATGGAGGCAGAAAAGAAAGACCCTAGCAACGAGGTTGAAGTCTGGTTGGTTTGAAAACTCGGCGAACTTTAAGGAAGCATGTTGTTAGCAATGTTCATTACCACATGACATTGACCAGGCAATCAACATAGCGCAGACCAACATGGCGCCCTTACGATCGTTGCCCTGTCTGCTGTCAAACTAATTGACAAATGTTTGTCTCCAGATCATCGAAGGCGCCGCTGGAGTGGCTCTTGCTGCCTATTTGCGGGAAAAAGAAAGATTTTGGGGACAAAATGTAGTGATTATTTCTTGTGGAGGAAATATTAGCATGGAAAAGCTTAAGGAAATAATTTTAAAATGGAATTAATTTGTATAGGAATTCCAGAATTACCTTTTTTAGTTTCTTTTTCTGTTTTAAAGGTCAAATTATTATACTGTCAAGTAGAAAATTGTCATAAAGGCGGTAAATTTTTATGGAAGTAGTTTTATCTTTGCTGTCGTACATATTTACTCATAGCAGTCCAAAATAAAGATAATCAAAAACCAACCTTTGACTTGATTTGCGTTATTGTTAATTTCAGTTTACAGTGTCCGCCAATTAGTGCTCCAGCGCTAGAACGACTAGTTACTTATACGTAAATAAAGTTCCTTGTTTCCCCTTATTTCAGACCTTTTTAAATTTATAGTGACCACCTTTAGGAAATATAAAAGGCAGGTTTGTTTTCTATAATGAATGAATGAACTTATTAGTTGACTATAATACGTAAGCCCGGTTTACACTACATAAAATTTTTGGCACGGCTCGGGTGAAATTGGCACGGGTCCCAAAAAAAAAATAGAAGGTTCGGCCCGGATAAAATTTGCAGTGTAAACAACCTGTCCGCACCAAATTTCATCCGTGCCGAACCAAAATTTTTACCCGTGCTGGGACCTTCGACGAGGTAGTCCGAGCACGGGTGAAAATGGTACGGGTGCTGAAAAAATTGGCACGGTTCGGATAGAACAAGTAGTGTAAACACTTTAACCGGCCAAGTTTGAGCCTTAGCGGTTTTTTTGCGTATATTTCAAGATGGCTGCTCATTCTTCACCAAAATCACGCGGACGTTCTTGATTATAATTGAGCTGCGCATGTCTCCAAGAGAAGTTACGCGGGCCCAAAATTTTGGCACGATATTTTTGGTACGGTAAAAATGGTTTAGTGTAAACAGTTTCCCGAGCTCCTTTTTGGCACCCGTGGCAATTTCACACGAGCCGTGCCAAAAATCTTCTGTATTGTAAACCGGGCTGTACATTACTGGCTTTGCAGCCAACCTTACAAGTATGAACTGATAGGAAAAGTGATAATCAAACTGCAATAAAATATTACAATCTTCATTAAAACTTGAAATATAACATGGCCTCTAAATCAAAAACGTCTTTAAAAACTGCTTCTTTATCCAAGAGTGAATTAGATAAGAGTGTTTCTCTATCACTGCGGTCTTTCCCCAGCATTGTCACAAATGTATTTATTTTATATAAACTTTGCGCGGGAAAACAAACAAAGGGTCGCCACTTTTCACCAATCAGGAGAAGGCAAGTCGCGGGGGACTGCTTCTGCAATGTTTTTTTAGTGACATGACACCTAACTTTCGCTGGAACGAGTATTCTAAACATTGACTCATTTGTGACTGTGCTGAGGAGCTCAAACATGCCCTAAGAACACTCTTATCTGGCGCGAGATACGAGATAAAAAGATAAAATAAGATATGAGATAAAAACTGAATGCAGGCGACTATAGATCGTTTTCACGTGACGTCATCATTTTCTAAAATCCAAAACTAAAGAGCCACGAAAGTTTTTATCCTTATCAGGCATAAGAGGCGGGAAATTTGTATCCATTTGCAATTTTAAAGCTCAATAGCGTGCTTCGTTTGGAAACCAGAGCATTTTGAATTTCTGAGTTATTGCGGTGCGTGACACGAGCCGACGATCGAGTTTATTGAGAAATATATATTTATCTCATGGTTTTGAGCCATTTTAGAATTTAAAGCATTAGGAAAAGTGCTTAGGTAAATAGCTGTCTGTTCAGTACAGATGATCACTCGCCTAGATAGCCAAAGTAAGTAACAGATGTTGAGAGTCCACAAAGTGAAAGAATCAGTTTGTAAATGCGAACCACAAACGTTTGTCCACTGGTTTTCTGCTCTGTCAAAAACACATAAGCGCGAATGAGACCCTCATCACACTATCACGAACTTCTAAATCATTTTCTGAAGGGCGATGCGGACAGGTGTGGAAAAATAACTGCCAACTGTAATTATGTTTCTTTATAAAAAATATAGTTTGATATCAGTCATGTTGCAAAATTTCCGCGACTAGCGTCATTTCTGCAGCATTAGAAACAGAAGCAGCACTACAGTCCTAGTTTTTTAGAGCAATTCAATTACTTGTTTATCATCAAACTACTGATTAGGTCATGTCATCTTGTTTTCCAATCGCACACGGCATTCGGCCAACGCTTTCATACGGCTCGAACTATGTACTTGTTTTCATCGAAGACTGTCAAAACATTTTCTCAATACTTCATGGTTTTCTCGTTGTTTTCCTTCTTGCTCATTTTCGCTTTCCGTCTTCCAGTTCAAAATATCGACATTAAGAGTATGTTGTTCCAAGTCATAGGATTCGTGATCATGACCACGAAACCACGGAACACTACGTGACCGGGTTGTGTTAGTGACCGGAAACGAGTTTTTGTGTTTTCGTTGCACGCATTGTAATATCCGCTTATCGTGAGACTCGGTAACACATCTACATAATTTTATAATTCTTCCGGTATATTAATTAACAATTATTGCATAAGCGTAAATAGCCAACGAGGCGCGTAGTGCCGAGTTGGCTATAACCAGTCTCATATCCAACAAGCGCGAATGGAATAATTTGATGAGAACTGATGCGATGTTGTGTAATACCTTGTGATCAGACAGACGCAGGCGGAACTGATCCAAGCTTTCCACAATTTTTTTTTCCTTTTTGGCTTTATTCAAGGAGAAATTTCGCTTTCCGGCGAAAACATTTTTAGTTTAGCAACGCTTAACGCAATCATTTATCATATAAGGTCAAACCAAGGTATATGAACTGATAACCGAGATTGAGTGAACCAATCAGAGCACGCGAAATGCATTAGCGGAGGTTGAGAATTTAATAAATACTTTTAAATACCATCGTAGAAACTTGTAAAGCGTCTGATTACTGGTTTTGATTGGAACCAATGACGTTGACAACAGTTTTAAATGTAAACAACTGCAGTAAAAACCCGCATGTAAGAACCTAGAATTTTCGAGGTCAGCAGGTCAGGCTGAACAGGTTTTTATATTTTAGGGTAGTTTTTCACAATCCAGGCTGATTAGGTTCTTAATAGGTCCTTGTTTTTCAGAACCACGGGCAGAAATATTGTACTACCAATACCTAATGGTTTAGTACTTGTATTTTCAGCAACAAAAATGCTTGTCTTGTTTGCTAAACAATAATATACAAAAAGAAACATTTTGGGCTATGTAAATTATGTGCATCATGAAAATTTAAATAAAAGGAAATAATAAATAAATGAACGGCGAAAAGATAAATAAAAAAAAATAAAATTCAAGAAATTAGTTTGTATTAAGTATAAGTTTGCATGTGTCAGATGAAGAAAAAACAAGCCCTAAGGACTACATCCACATACATTCTGAAGTGTATATCTATTTTATATTTTCTTTATTATTGGGTACATTTATACATTTATATACATGTATACATGTACAACCAGGTGATCTGGTGACGTAATTTGGAGGACTGGGATCAGGCTGAGCAAGTTACCCGGCTAGGAGGGTTAAAACATAGCCCGCCTCTACCTGAAGCTCACCTAAGCGGGATGACGAGTAGGCCACTAAGCACAAAAACAGATATGGTGGACAAAACAAAAGATTTTGGCCGAAAGTTTATAATTTTTTCTCACGTGTTCTGCTAGGGGCCGCTTTTCCGGATCTGGGGAAACTATTTTGCACTTTATTTGTCATTTCGTTCAGCAGATGCCACTGGTAAGTGACATAACGACGAAACAATTTCCCATGATGGTAATTTTGTAGCTCCATGTTTTTTTCGGTCTTTTCACCTCGGTTAGCCGAGGTAACTCTCCACGAAACGCTTGCAAGGCAAAAAGATGGCCTGCCTAGAAGGGTGTCTCGGACAAGAAAACAGATTGCCCCCGTTCCCGGTCTAGCATGGAAACGCTTCGATGCGTTTTCTAAAGGAACCGTACGTATGAAACGTTGGCTCATCCAGGGTAGTTCTGTTAGCGGGGGCACCCTCCCTCCATGTAAACAGGCCCTTCGAGAGCAAAAATAGCGCTAAACAGCAGTCTCATTGTTATTGGCAACACAAAGAGGATTATTATTTTTTTACTTCTATTGACGCGCAACCATCCTTAAATTTCTGAGGACAAGAGTGCGTCCTCCCAATTTTCGCTTGTTCATTGTCATTACAAACAAGTTGTGCCAATATTCGCTTGTCATATGGGACTGCACAGTTAAATGTCGTAAACTCGTGTAAGTTAAAAGTAGCTTGTCAAAGAGTTCTATTAGCTCATGATCACAGCCTCGTGATTCGCTCTTATGTAATCGAAAGGCATTAACGTTTGGTGGTAAAGCGTGGAGCTTGAAAAAGCCCTGACAACGCTATTTTAGGGCCTTGCGAACTTTGATGTGGTTTTTCGTGACCCTTGGACTGTGTCTAGTCGCTTTTTTTTAGCACTTTACCTAGAACTATCGATGGGTTGAGTTTTAGTCTGCGGTTCGAGACGATAGCGCGGATTAGTAAAAAAATAAAACCCACATACTAGTAATATATTATTTCCAGAAAAAGAAGAGAATGTAAACTTTATTTTCTCCATAACAAAAATTAACATGCCTTCATAAAACCAAAGACGCTTGGATCCTATGGCATTTGAATTTTTTTTCCTTGAACAACCACAAAACGAACTTTTGTTATCTTTTGGCTAAAATCACGCAAAGGCAACTTTTAACTTTACCATGGAATGTCAATATTAATCGGTGACAATATAACATAAAATATAATATAGTCTTAATATATAAAAAAACGTCCCCGCAATTTGGTAACCTCTAGTTCTTTTTTTTTTCTAGTGTTCGGCATAAGGCAGCAGATTTTTCAAGGGGAATAGCGTTAAGTTGGAACAGGGACCCAGAAGAATTCACGAAGAATATTTTGGCATTACTGACGAATGTATTAACTTACCTTTTAAGATTATTAACGGGTATTTCACTAAATTTTGCTGTACTGAGGGTGTGTGTGAAGAATTTCTATAAAATCCTTTTTTTCCCAGAATATTTACAGATGACTCACAAATAATCATAGACTGAACTGTTCTAATTCTGGAATGTTAATAGTTCTTTTCAATTGCGATCATGCGATAGCAATAAACCTCATTCAACTTTAGTGTTATCAGTTCCGTTGGCGAAGCAGATATTTTGGATGTTTTCTTTGCACAGCCCAATATCTGCCCCACGACCTATTAAAATCACACTGACGTGTATTGATGTTGATCGCTCAAGAACACAAAAGGGACACGCTAATAAGGCATGGGCTTAACGCTATGTCGGTTTCAGCGTTCCTTCAAATTCTAATAATGTCGATGATCAACAGAGCGAAGCCAAAGTTTCATACGTAGGCAGGATATTTTGTTTTGAAAATCATGAAATTATCACGTATTTCTTAACTCGGATACGGTTTTTCATGGTCGGTGTTGACGAAATTTCCAAACGTTGTTTTAGCCTCAACTGCTTCACCAGTTTATCGATTGAAGGAGCTCAAGCTGGGTACCTATTGCCTCTCTAGAGGTCGCAAAACATACCAAACAGTTAAATAGCCCTGGCAGGCGCGGTAAGTTTTTTTTTCTTATCGAAAGTTTGTTCTGATCCACAATGTTTGGATAAAAGTCGGTGTTGAACTCTGCGCTGAGACTTTCTGCGCTAAGACCTAAATTGTGAAAAAGAGGAAAAAAAATCCTTGATAAAATTGTTATTGTTAAAAGTATATATTTTTAATTTCTGTGTCACTGAAAGCTGTTCCAATATTTGGCTCTTTCAAAAAAAATATTTACGATACTACTAAGACGGCTATATACAATTAAATAACAAGCTGCCAGACTCATTCCCAAGTTTAGTCTTTGTTCAAGGAAAAATAAAGCCTAGCCTGTTTGGTGTTTGCCACTTTAAGTATAAATATCTAAAACTTGAGCTTAGAATTGTAAGAAAGTCTCCAGTAAAACAGCTACTCCATTGTGAAAACGTTTTTGTTTGAACTTAGTTTGTTCTCTACGATGCTATTTTATGTACAAAAACTTGCTTGTATCTGTTCTTTGCTATGCCCGGAGAAATTTTTTTTCCAAGTTTTGGTATTGGTTTAGGCACTTAGAAGTTACCGTTAAAAAGCTATGGACAACTAGCTACTATGATGCGTAACAGTTTCAAAGGAAGAATTCCTTATAGTTCGTGCTAAAGTAACCTTGAGGGATATATTTAAATATATACATTTAAATGTTCAACACTAAAAGCGGTCGACTGAAACGGGAATCCGTTCTCGCTTCGTTTCAATCTAACGGTAAGGGTGATTTGTCTGGGATAAAGACGATATTGATAATCTGTTGACCAGAAAGCTATATTTAAATCCTTAGCACCTTACAGCTTCTGTTCAGTTAAAGTGATCGTGAGAACTAACATCACCTCGTGATATTATTCAACATAAAGGGAATTGTTTTAACTGAGAATTAAAATCTACTCTTTTCTTAAACCCGAGAAGAGAGGTTAAGCCACAACATCACATAATTGGCTTTGTTCTCTTGGAAAAACTGGGTGAATTTGGCACAAGTGAAATACGACCCAAAGCTTCAAACAATGACTGAAAAAAAAAAAGAGGTAGGCGTTCTATAAAATCATTCAATATTAAAAGAGGGTCTATTGCAATCTAGAAATAGCAAGGAGCTTAATTCAAATAAAAGCATCTAATTAATGTTAAAAAAGAAATAGGAAAAAAGGCAAACTTTCTTTGTATTGGCCAATGGCAACAGTTGTTTGTAAAAACATAAGAAACAACCAATCAGGGAGCCGCGCGGGAAAATATCAGGAGACAAGTCACGTTTGATACGTTCTTTTCGTGCATCTTATTGGTAGCTAACTGCTTGGTTGAGTTTGTTTATCCAATCAGCGCTAAGTTAAGAATAACCCACTGAAGCGCCGGGTTGACCACTCGATTGGTTTCTTAGGAGACACGTTGTCCCTCGTTTTTTTTTTTTGTGGCTTAGGTGGATTTTCCCGAAAAGGTAAAAACTTGCGATTCCATTCGCGCGAAACGATGCGGGCGGAAATCAATATTGTTCAAGCAAATGTGATTTTCCAGTCATCCTCGAACGTTTGTTTTGTTATCGAGGCCGGTATTCTGATCATCCGTATGTTCGTTTACAAAATTAGCCACGTTTCCTATCCAAAGACTGAATTTTGCTCATTTGCTGTCCATGCAGGAAAGGTAAACCAAATTATAACTTTATAACGAGTATAACTGACGAAATGAATGAAGTTCAAGCACGAAATTATAATTTTACTCAATTAATAAGTTGAAGTCAGTTGGGCTTAGATCTGCTGCCTTGGATTGCGCCGAATTAAGCTTCCTTTCCAAGATGCAACACATGGGGTCAAAATGTACCATTCCTGCTTGTTAAGCAAGTTGTGCACCGAGGAGGACCTTCTAATCAACAAGGATTACTGACATTTTTTTTAATTTCATGGTTTCATAGGAACACATCAATGATGGCATCAACAATTCCGGAGCCAAGAGGGAACATGACATCACATCAACCGATGACACCAACGGTCAATTTTGTCTCTGTCATCTCAGCTATAACAATCAATATACTACTCAGTATTTTAGGAACACTTGGGAATCTTCTTGTTTTGGTGGTCATATTTTTTAACATTCGTTTGGCTTCTGTGTCAAATCTTCTCCTTGGAAACTTGGGTGCCATCGACTTGGTCTGCACAGCTTACTTAGTGCCTGGAGCAGTCTACAAAATATTCGGCGTTCAAATGGGTTTATGTTACGTACCTGAAACGTTTCTTACGGTTCAACGTTCCATTGTACAGTTTGTGGTCGCCGCATCAGTGTCCAATTTGTTTTTCATCGCTGTGGACAGATATCTCGCCATTAGCTTTCCATTCAAATACGCTTCGATGTTGACGAAACGCCGCGCTATATCTTGCATCATTCTATCTTGGATTGTCGCAGCTTTAATATCATTCACCTTTCAGTACTTCAAATTTTTTTACGTTCAATCTATCTATTGTACTCTTTTGATCTTACTGACGATCGCTTTATACATTTACATCTTCGTGTTTGCTATAAGAAAAGAAAGACAGATAGCCGCGTTGCAAGTTGCAAACATAAAGAGGGGAACCAATTTCTTGCACGAGCGAAAATCAACGAAAACCATGGTGATCATTCTAGGCGTGTTTTTAGCAGCTTGGGTACCAGCTCTTGTCTTTTATTCAACTGTGTCGACAGCCGATCCGAGATACGTGATGTATCAAGGATGGATCAATACGATATACTTTGTGAATGCGTCTCTAAATCCTTTCATTTACTGTGTTCGAAGTAGTAACTTTCGGAAAAAAGCAAAGCAACTGATGAAAGTAGCTATGATCCGCTTTAGCTTATAAGTGCACAATGGTTACAGACCTCGGGGCCGCATAAGAACTTATCAACTGATTCCTTTTAATTTCTGTTTCAATTAAATCGGGACTAGCTGCGTTTAAGAACAAGACTATGTGTTAAAAAAGTGAAATATTGTTGTACAAAGCAGATCATAAGTTAATATATATATATATATATATATGACGAATATAACGATAACAGATTTTATAGTTTGTTTCGATCGTTCAAAATGCCGCAAAATAATAAAAGGTATTAAAACCCTGCAATAAGGCTGCCTTATTTTGGGACCTTGTTTCTTCTAGGACCTACTCCATCTTTAATAACCATTCTGTTTATTTTGCTCTTGATAGCAGAATAAACAGAAAAGAGTGAACGAAACTGAGAAATTAAAAACAAAAAAACGCTACTAAACACATGACAGATTTTTATGTTATTTTGGAGCGAAAATCGTTCTCTGACCAATGACCTGCCAATGTGATCTCTTCTGTAGAGATGGTTGTTTGCTCAGCCGGAATTGGTCGACTGTCAGTGTTCAAATTAACCTAATTTGGTACACTGCTGGGTTCCAACTGCGTTGTATAATCACTATAGTGACTATAGGTAGCAATTGGAAAACGTCGACTACCAAACCTTACGACAAAGCGAGACATAATATTGTTTGGTAAAAATATTCCGTTCGAGACGTAAGTAAATCGTATAGCAAATATCGGGTTTTTCATCTCTAGCGGTGAGGAAGAAAGAAGCCCTTTCTTCACTGGAAGGCTCCGATTCAAATCCAATCCAAGGATATACGATTTTTTTCCCTGGAGTGAAAACAACATCATATTTTGCTGAAAAATCGCATTTTCGCAGTAAAAGTGGCGTGTTTGGTAAGCGAAGCGTCCCAGGTTGAGTCCTGTTTTTTAAAAGGAAAAAAACCACGTTAATTTCCAAATATCCGTATCCGTAAACTGTCAGTGTTCAAATTAACGCCTGGTAACTGTCAATAGGCCATTTTTAAGTTTCATGTCTGGCTCCTCTTCAAAGCGAGTCTAAGTGCGTAGTTTTTCTTATTAGGGACTTTAAGCAAAGACGACGGCTACGGCTACGACAACGCCGCGAAGCAAGAATATTATTGGTTAAAAAAGGAAAAATACACGTGCTGCACGTGCAACACGAATTTCTGTGCATTTCTCTGCCGTACTCCACAAAACAACAACGTGAAATCACCAAATTTTAGGTTTTGACGACAACGTGAGCATATAACAATGAAACAGTCATTTTCTGTTTGGACTTTAAAACCTTTCGTACCCATTCAGTTACAGGATAGTTTACCTGTACTGTACAAGGTGAACAAGACGGAATAATCGCGAAATACTTGCGATAGCGCTAAGTTATATTTTGGACTGACGTTTTTGTTGCCGTAGCCGTCGTCTTTGCTTAAACTCCCTATTAAAATTAGTTTTCATTCATATGTAAAGTAGAACTAATTATCATCACAAAAACTTCGCACTTAAGCTCACTTTAAAGAAGAGGCAGACTCGAACTCGGAAATGGCCTATTTAGAGCAAACAAAAAATAAAAGATAAAAGTGAATTTGTTGACAACAGAATTCTAAGGACCCGTCCACACATATCCGGATATTTTTGAATGCGCAACTTTTTCTCTGCGGATTCAACACGTCAACACGTAACGTATTCAAATCGAATTTGCTCTTCCACACGTAACCGCATTCGTTCTAGTGTCCACGAATCCTCTGTAACTATTGTCAACAGAGTACGCGCCATGAGGTGGGCGAGTTGGAGACTTTCGAGACAAGATCGTTCAGTGGCCATGTTGAATATTTACGAGGTAAAGACTGGATCTGAGTTTGTAACGTCATCGGATTTGAAAGTATTCGGACTCCATCGTCCAAACGATTCCAAAATCTTTGCGAATTCAAAACTTTCCATTCTGCAGAGAGGATTGTAAAAGTTGCGGAAGGCGAATCCGCGAAGAAAAATTTGCACATTCAAAATATCCAGATACGTGAGGACGGGGCCTAAGTATTTGACCAGAAATTGACCATCTTCCTGGCCATGAAAGTAGACGAACTTGTCAGACATAAGGTGACATCTTGATATAATACCAAATTTTCTTAACTTATTTACAACGAAATGTATAGCGGATAGAAAGGAGAATTAATTATCAGATCTTGGGAGTTGGAGGGTTTAAGTGGTACAAGAGAATCTTGGTGCTATAATTTCTTAATAGACAAATTTCGAGACATTAAAATTCAGTCCGAAACGAAAGGCATCATCTAGAGGCTCTGGGGAATAAACTCATAAAAATCCTTATATTTATTCCCCAGAGCCTCGAGATGATGCCATTTGTTTCGGACTGAATTTTAATATATCGAAATTGGTCTATTATCTCAGTTGATAGTAGCACATTACTGTGCGTCAAACAGCTACCGTCGCCCACACACACCGGCCAACACAATATCCAACCATGACAACCGCTACCAACACAAACCAAACATATCCAAGAAGAACCGGGTAAAGTTTGTCAAAATTAATACACGACCTAAAGTCGAACGGATTTTATTTTTCAAAGTGAATTTTGTGCATTTAAGTATCGGTGGTTTGCAACCAGATAACAATGCTGAAATGTACAATTGCTGGTGGACGAACAAAAGAAGCTAATGAGAGATCTTTTGTTTCTCTTCTGCCAACACGGCGGCGATGACGTCATGTGAAAACCACTATATTCATAAAATATATAAAAAATAAAAATAAATAGCTGTTAGTTGCTGAAATTCGCCAAACCCGCAGTTTTATTATTTCACGATGTGGCCCAATGGTTAGGGCGCTTGCCTTGGGATCCGGAGAACCCGGGTTCAAGACCCGCTCTGACCACTCGTTGAATTTGATCCTGGTAGTCCCTGGTTCATCTTCCCAGCTGCAATTGTAGATAGCCAACTGGTTTGCCTCCGGCCAGTCGGGATTCTTAACAGCTGTTGTTGTTGCTGTTCTGTTCCGTAGTTTCGTTGTGTTTCATTGGCCCTGAAAAGCCCCAATGGGGATAGGTCAATTAAGTATGTTCTTATGTATTTGCATTCACGTTGTCTTGGAGAAGAAAGGTTATAATAACGACAACGCATGTGCGTGCGTGTTTTTGTAAACTTGACATTTCACATCGCCACTATAGCTGCTTACTGTTGCTAAAAGGAAACCTCCAATGCAACAACAAAAAAAAATCTTTAAGCCAAAGGAAATAAACTTTGCCATCGAATTTAATTTTTTATTAAAGAAAGCCTTAGCATCCGAAATAAGCAAACTTCAATATCACCTCTTTCTGTTTTTCAAATTCACAGGCGCCGTCATCTTGAATAATTAGGGAGCTTAAGCGCGCGTTTTTGAGACGCGGACGGCAACCGGAAGTGAGCTGCTTTCCCTATTACCTTGTCTTCACACAACCGCATTTACATTACCAAGTTTATTTTCTCCATTAGAGATCATTAGTATAAAAATCCGGGAGACACCACTATCCTGGTACGCGAAATGTTCTCTTCCGGTTGCCGTCCGTGTCTCAAAAACGCGCGTGCTTAAGCTCCCTATTTTTGCATTGTAACGTGCTACGGTTGTCCAAAGGAAGCGTTTGTATCCGATATAATCGAATAGCTGTATGCCTCAGTTTCAAAGCGAATCCTGGTGCACAACCATTCAAATGGAAATGAGTTGCGTTTTTTATGCAAATCAAACTCACTTCCCTTTCAATAGTTGAGCACCAAGACTCACTTCGAAACCGAGACAACAGCAACTCGGAAATGGCCCATTTCAGAATCGCTCGTTTGTTATCAAATAGACCATTTCCGAGTTGCTGTTTGCCTCTGGTTCAAAACAAGTCTCGGTGCTCAACCATTCAAATGATAATGAGTTTAATTTGCATGAAAATACACCACTAATTTCCATTCGAATGGTTGCGCACCAGGACTCGCTTTGAAACTGAGGCAAACAGCAACTCGGAAATATGGGCTCATCCGAGCGCCTGCACCTTGAATAATTGTGACGTCTTGTTATTATCATAACACTTTCGTAACAATATATCAACGTCACAATAGAAAGTTCAAGAAATAAAGAAAGGGACGGCAACACCACAAAACAATAATATCATTGGTTGAAAAAAGGAAAATTAATCGTGCTGCACGTGCGGTACGCATTTTAAGCAAAATCAAGCACGAATAATAGACCTCTTTACAAGTTGTGCGCTTAGTAGCCTTGCCTTTAAATGAAAGTGAGGCTGGTGTTGACCTGGTTATGATAGACCTCCCTCCTTTTCTTATGTTAATGACGTTGTTGTCGTGCTAATTAGTAAGAATTAAATTTACATAAGAAAAGCAATGAGGTTTCTATCAAAAGAAGGTCAACTTCAGCCTCACTTTCATTCATAGTCCAGGTAACTAATCACACAACTGCAAAATGGACTATTGGGCTCCCGTACATTTTAGCGCATAATAGACCAATTTCGATATATTAAAATTCAGTCCGAAACAAAAGGCATCATCTCGAGGCTCTGGGGAATAAATATAAGGATTTGTATGAGTTTATTTCCTAGAGCCTCGAGATGGTGCATTTTGTTTCGGACTGAATTTTAATATATCGAAATTGGTCTATTATGCGGTACTCAGCATAACAACAACAACGAGAAACCACCAAATCTCAGGTATTGACGACAAAGTGAATATTCACTGAAATGCGAACCTTTCATTTTCTTTTTTAACTCCGAAACTTCTTGTACCAATTTCGCCCACAATGCATGTACGACGTGAACAAGAAGGAATAATTTCGAAAGAAGCTGCATTTTGAGGTGACGCTTTTGCCGACGTCGCAGAAGTAGTAGCAGGGAGCTTACGCAAGGACGACGCCGCCGCCAACGAGAACCTCTTCTAAAAATATTATTTTCCGTCATTGTAATAATTTCGTCATAACCCCAAGTCGTTCGGAATGGAAAGTGTGGATCAACATCGCAGTAATAACATTGGCATGAACGGTGTGGTTGCTTCGGAAAAAAAATTAAAATGTTTTGTCAGGTTCTCACGTCCTCTACACAACCCAAAATTTGATCATTTCACTTCGTTAGGGATCAAGGACTTTAAGATCAAAGACGGCGACGACCGTGATAACGTCCTTTAATAGTGCTAGTTTATGTTTCTTAAAGTGCTCTGTGATTGTTCCAGTTTGTTCAACTTCCACAAACTGTCCAAACTATCCAGGAACTGAAATGGGAGGAACAGTGTTGAAACTGGCGTCTTCCTTAGAACTTGAGATTTGGTAGTTCACGTTGCAGATTGGCAGAGAATGGGAAAGAAATGTACAAAGTTTAAAGCCCACGTGCAGAGCCATTGTTTTGCTCATTAAGGTATATTATAGGCCACTTGGGATAATACCATAATACTTTTTGTCTGTCCCCCCAATTTTTACATAAGCATTGTTTTTGTTTCCTCTTGGGATCATTGTAAGTCCAAAGATAAACTGGAAACAATGCTTATGCAAAGTTTGGGGGGAAAACAAGGAGTATTATGCTATTTTCTGAAGTGGCCTGTTATACATTGGTGTCATGAACTCGATTTTTATTGGCTATAAGCACGCAGCTAATTCTTGCTTGCTGTGTTTCTCTTACGTCATACCTGCAGACAATAGATTTTATATATGTAGAATTGACGTCATACCTACCGACAATGGTTTTATGCATGCAGAAGTGACGTCACCTATTACTCTAACTGGCAGTTTGATCAGTTTTGTCATGGCGGAGCTCAGCTCAGCTCAGCTTTGGCCTTGATAATTATCGCTATCATACTCATCCAATAATTGTTAATTGTTTGATGGCGTTCTCGCTGAGGTTGCCGTCCTGGATCTTAAGGTCCCTTCTTTAAGATCTACAACGGCGACGGTCGACGAAAATGTCACCTCAAAATATAACTTGGCTTTATCATAAGTCTTTCGCGATTATTCAGTCTCGTTCACGTCCCACAATATGGGCGAATAATCCTAAAAATAAATTGGTTTGGGCGGTTTCAGAGTGAAAAGAGTTAGAGAATGAAAGATTCTCTGTTGCATGCTTACGTTGTCGTCACAAAACCTCAACTTTGGTGATTTCACGGCACGTCGTTTGTTTCGTTGTCGTAGTTGTAGTTCATTCTCGACCCCAGAGCTCTTCTCTTGACTGAGGGAGAGAAGAGCTCTGGGGAGCCCTCAAACAAAGTGTCTTGTGGTTGGTTTTCGTGAAGAACAATCAAAAGCGTCTCTAATTGGTGCATTCATGTTAGCACGTGGAGTGAGCAGGCGCCGCAAGATTCAAATAGCCAAGTTTTGACATTCAGTTTCCCGCACCGTTTCCCAGAGCCTTAGGTCGATCCGAGGCTCTGGTGACGAGAATGAGTCTTATACCCCATTCACACCAACAAGACATGTTTAATTAAACTTGGTTTACCAAAATAAAAATCAGTCACAGAAAAATGTAGGACTGGCTTTTCCATGAGATTCAGGTTTGTTTCAACACATGCTTTGACCTGTACTAAATTCGTAGTCGACAAAAGTCAGTAAACATGATTTAAAAAGGAAACACTTTAAAACCATGTTTAACTAAACATGTTTAAAACATGTTTAAGGTTTGGTGTGAATGGGGCATTAGTCTTCGTCGTTTCTTAAACTTCCTGTGGTCAGGACGCGGACAGTGAAGAAATGTACAAAAATGCAAAACGCACGTGCAGGGCGTGCAAAGCTCTTGTTTTTGCTCCTTAAACCCATTGTTTTGTGGCGTTCTCGTTGCCGTCGTCGTCGTTCTTACGTAAGGTACCTACTAGTTAGTGGTGGTAGTAGTCCGCAGAGGCTCCCTTTAAGCTATCTATCATGAACAATTACCCCCAGTTCAACAACTGGGCGTCTTCAAGCAACTTTTGGACGAGGCAAAGAAAATAAGAAACAGTGTTGAAGAATGCGTAATTATTCTCAAGTTATTTGCAGTTATTTTACCCACGGAATTTACGTATGATTCTTCAAACCCATTTTAGAAACAGGCAGTAAAATATACAAAATACTTCTACATGTTTGAAATCGTTTGACGATTGCGTTAAAGTGCTACTACGACCAAAAAATAATTATTTTTCTTTGGATTTCAAAACTATGTTAACTAAACACTAAGCGACCCAAGTTTTAAGTTCGGATTTTCAAAATACACCTGTTTATTTTAGCTGGAATTTTGTTATTTGTTGGTCTGCCACTACTAATTTTAAAATCTTGAGAGAGCTGGGTTTTCAAAATCTGAGGAAAAAAAAAGAAAATGATTTTTTGATCATAGCACTTTAAAACCTCTATAATAGTTGATCACTAGGATTAATTGTCATAAATGCACAAAACTAATTCGAATTTTTCCCCTACGTGTTAGAAAAAAAAAAAGGAACAGATACTGAATGAAACCCGCAACTACTTAAAACGGCCAAAACTATTGCTGGAAAAGTTGGAGAAAGTAAAATCGAGTTCCACTTTCCGCAACGCTTCTCGCAACATTGCAACGGTTTGTCAATAAAAGTGTTTGACTGCACAAGTACAAGTGGGCTATTATCCTAAAAAGCGGACGATGAATACAGCGTTGGCAGAGCAAAAATTGTGAAACCTAAAATCTCCTTAAGATCAAAATCATCAAAAACCAATCGTCCAAAACAAGCCTTTGTGGAGTAAATCGTCTATTGTGGTTGTGTCAATGAAGTCGTTTGAGATATTTAGACGCAAATGAAATAAAATTGAACCTAAAATAGAACAAACAAAAACAACGAATCAGTTTTCCTGGACTAATTGACTAAAGAGTTGAAATGATCCAAGCGATCTTTGAACTTTTTAAATTGCGTGTCGCCCCAGGCTTCCCACACAACCAACTGATACCGTTCCGTGCATCTTTCCTCTTCGGTCACAATTCCACGCGCGACCTCCAGACGACGAAGACAAACAACTTTGTTGGTACCGCTGTTTACAATCTCATCAACTTGTCCATTTTCATATCCTAGGAGATTATCGGCGACGAGTTGTGCAAACACGTGACCGTGTGGCAAACCGTTATTGGCCGAATTCACATTGACTGTAAGCACATCACCTACGCCACGCCCAATCCATAAGGTGCCATTAACTATCAGAAGAGATGTCACGCGGTTTATTGATCCTGCGAGAATGCGCAGACGAGGTCTTCTAGCCCAGGGTTTGGTTATGCTTCCAGCAGATGATTCGTTATCGTCTTCGTTTGTTTTTCGCCGCTGTGACTTTCTTCTTTGCGAACTCATAAGCGAAGGAGCGCGGAAAGAAGAACGAAAACGATTTTGTAAGGCATCCATCGACAGGCAGTGATGAGTGGTTGCCTCTTCGGACGGGGCGTTTTTCTTCTTAGCTTCTATAAAGGCTTTTCGTGATTTGTCGCGGTCCACGAAATCAAAATCGGCTTCATTTTTGTTCGGATCTATATTAGTACCACCTTCTGGAGTGTTGTCATCGCCGCTTGTAGATTCAGGGTTCTCTTCAGTCAAAGCATGTTCGGCTTTTATTACCGACTCGCTATCGGGAGGTGTACCTTTCACAGATAGAATGTCAGTATTTGTTGCTTTGCTTTTATCGGTAAGAATTACTGTCGAATCTCGACTGAGCTCATCCCTGGAAAGGGCCTCCACATCTGACTTCCTCTCCTCCCTCGAGTTCTTCGAGACGTATTGAGTGTTGTTCATGGGAATCTCGACGTCCGTTTCAATAACGTTTTCGTACGTCTCCGTAGCGACAATGTTGTCATCTTGCGTGTCGACTTTAGTCCGAGCTGCATCCGAAGTACTGCTCGTCGCTGTGTTTGTCGTTATGTTGGCGCTGAGGAATGAAGAAACGCCACTATCAGCGGAAGCACGTGAATCGGTATCATTCGATGGGATATTCACAGGTACTTCAGAGCCGGGTATAGGAACAGGATAAGAAACAGTCCTCATTGTACTGTCCAAAACGTCATCGAGATGTTTCTCAGAATCACGAAAATGGGAATCTTTTCTGCTATGGGAATCGGACTCTTGGTCATCTTTGTTCCATAAATCAGTCATCGCTTCTCTTAACATTGCTTCTGTATACGATGGTTGATCAAGACTGTCCGTTGGGTCTGATACACGCCTCCTCCGCGTGCGCCCCATACTTGTCTTTTTATCAGAAGAACGACGAGGCTCCTTAATTTCGCTGCACAAAACCTGTCCAACTGGATTATCAACATCACATTCAAAAATATGGGTAAGCTGACGATTATTAACGTCCCATTGCAATATTTTCGTTGATCGCCTGTCACCACTCCACACACGCTCTCCATCAGTTACCATGATTCGCACATGCGTTCTGTGTGATTGGTACACAACAATCTCATCCAGGAGGATCAAGGTGTTGGTATCGACGATGACAATCTTGTTCCCACATCCTACCCACAGTTCCTTGTTGTCACGAACCAGGACCATGCTTTTTGCAGGAGTTCCACTTTGGCCGAGGTTCACGATCTTGAAAATAAACGGAAAAAGAAAGAAAAAATAAGCTTTGGTATGTACTTCGTAATTAAACCAATGGCAGCACCAGACGACAAGTCTAGCTATAAAGGATAAAACGCTCTAAAAGAGAAACACTATTTTGATCTTGGCCAGGCTAGTGTGAAGTCGCAATGGCAAACTTAATATCCACAGCGGCGACATCAAAGAAAACGTCGTCGAAAATCTCAAATTGTCCTTTTTAAAAACTCTTTTCGTGATTATTTTGTAGCATATATGAAGTTTCATGCATTTTTAGGGTGATTCAATAAACAATGTGTATTATGGGATTTGAGAAAGTGAAGAATAGACAACGCTTGCTCTTTCTTTGTGTCACGATCTTGGTTACGCTCTGAAATAAACTTTCTATGGTATTGAATATTGTGGTAAAAAAAAAAATCGAATGTGTTTCAGAATTGTCTGTACTCTTAGTGCTGCGCCTCGTGAGTCCACAACACTTTGACCACTGTGATGACGAATATTGTTGTCGATAAGAGTACAGACAACGCTGAAACCACGTTCGATTTGCCAAATTGAATATGTGAATCAACGAACGAAATGATATTTGAAATGAATCATATATTGAATTGCGGATATGAAATCAAGTGAAGCAATGATCTTCGCAGTTATGAACGCAAATGACCAGCTCCCAAAATCAGTGGCTCCATAGCGCTGTTGGTTAGAGTGCTGCACCGGTATCGCGAGGTCACGGGTTCAAACCCCGTTGAAGTCCTGAAATTTTCAGGCTTCTCAACTACGCATTTGCTAAAATAGGCCATTTGCAACAAACTAGTCACATGACTGATAATTGGTGAAGTTAAAGCTCTGACTGTATAAATTCCAGAAATGGAAGATCGTGTTTGACTTAGCCCGAATACAAATTTTCAGAGAAATAACACTTAAGGTAAATATTGTATGACAATTTCCACAATCGAAAATTCCATACTTCCGTTCACCGCACACCGGTGGCTCAGTTGGTTGAGCACCAGGCTGCTATGCGGGAGGTGGTGAGTTCGACTCCGGACGGACCAACATTCAGGGTCTTAAAATAACTGAGGAGAAAGTGCTGCCTTTGTAATTACATCTGCAAAGGGTTAAGACTTTCAAGTCTTCTCAGATAAGGACGATAAACCGTAGGCCCCGCCTCACAACCTTCAATGTTCATAAAAATTTATGGAACGTTAAAGATCCCACAAACTAGTCGAAAAGAGTAGCGCATGTTGTTCCCGGTGTTGTGATCTGGCCTTTCCTTCAGCAATGTGGTTGGCTTGGCGTAATCTTCTGAATGGACTACTGATCTACGAGACCAGATAACGGCAAAACAGACAGTAGACAAACTGAAGGAGTCCAAGTGGTAACTAGTAAAAAGTGTAATTTTCCATAATTACGCGCCACAAGCAGATCTCAGGTTCCTATTTTGCCACGGGTCAAATAAGCGAAAATAAATGTGCGAGGGTGGAAATTTTCAGACTTTCATATTTCGAAGGAAGAATTTTTAAGCGGTTTGGAAACTTAGAAAAATACAAGGATTTGCATAAACATCGTTGAAGCGTGACTGGGTGGCAAAGCGTCCTTTTCCCATACAAATCCTTATAATTTCTTTCAACTGTAACTGTCCTTAAGCAACACCAGTTTTAACGATATACTTACGAAAATCGGTATGGTGGCAAATTTTAAGCTTCTCTTTTTACTTCTGGAAAAATAATTTCATTAATTCAGCAGAATTATCGTGTTTATGAAACAAAGGTTACGTGACGATTTGTTGAAAAGGCTTATTGCGTTGATAACTGAGAGGATCATAGCTTCACTTGAGAACATGTGAAGTTTGATATATTAGAAGCACGGTCATTTCAAGCCTGGATTTTTTAAGGCTTCCTGGTCAACTAACTGTGATCATCTTTCCAATTTTCATTTATTTTTGTGATTGTCCCACTTTATTAAAATAAACTTGCACAAACTGGCCGAACTACTCATTAACCAAATTGGTACGAACCGTCTTTAAAGTCGGAATTTGTACAGAAGTTGAGATTTGGTCATTTTACACGAAACGAAAGAAATGTCCATGAATTAAAAATGCACGTGTACAGCCATTGTTTTGTGAAGAGCGCACCACTAGGAGCAAACAGCTTCATTGTATTTGTGGAAGGGTGTTTTTACAAAACGAACCTTATTTTTAGATTGATTTTCCCGCGAAACCAGACCTTTCCAGCTATACTTAATGCATGGAGATGGTTATGTCACTCGACAAGTCTTCTTGTTTCATGTTTTTGTCTGAATTTTTGCCCTCGAAGGTGCGCAAAACTCACCTTTTTTTCGAAAAGATAATCAAATCTTCCCATTAAATTATGCGCAACTAATATCCGAACCCGTGCGAAGCGAAAACAAAAGATTGTGCACTGTCACAGTCAATTAAACATCGATTACGACAACATTGTTATCGCTTTTGAAGATTTTAAGGTTTCATAACCAGTCCCTCCATTAACTATGTTCCAGCTAATCACAAGTCTTGCATAAGAGATTATTACCCACAGGAATGAGAATGGCCACGCGTGCAAGACAAATCTTATTCAAAGAACTCGTCTAAGAATAGCGTCATCTGTGAAAACGCCGTTACGTAGACCTAATGGACCTCTTTAGCTTGAAAATTTGTTTTCCATTTGAGACCAGGTGATGTTACTCGAGGGAACAGTTCCTTTCTTATGCACGTGCATATAATTGCATAACTTATGACAAAACAAAAGGAAAATTTCCTTGTGAACCTCACGTGGTCTGAAATCGGAACACAAAACGTACAAGCAAAAGAGGTCCATAGGGACTTTAAGATCTATGACGCAGTCGTCAACGAGAACGTCACAAAACAACAATATCATAGTTTAAAAGGGGAAAACATAACCGTTCTGTACGTGCGGCAGGCATTTTAGCAAATATTCTTGCGGTTTACGTCCTCTTCGCAACAACGACGTGAAATCACCAAATCTGAGGTTTTGACGACAACGCGAGCCTTCAAATGTGAATCTTTCATTCTCTATTTTTACTCTGAAACCTCTCGTACCGTTTTATTTTTAGGATACTTCGCTCACATTGTAGGACGTTAACAAGATTGAATAATTACGAAACATGTACACTTGCGATATTACAAAGTTATATTTTGAAGTGACGTTTTCATAGACGTCGCTGTCGTAGATGTTAAAGTCCCTTGAATATTGGAGTTCTGGTTTTTGTTGGAGTGCTGTTGTCTGGTGACGCTTTAATTGACGTCGCTCGTTGTTGATCGTAAAAGACCCTAATATCTGCACTTCACTTTGCCCCTGCCCCTGTTCAAGTACACAGTCAACAACATCAAGATAAAATGACGAAGCTTCTCGAGAAAGACGAGAGCCTCAAATAGCTAAGGAAGCAAACGTAATCGACAAAGGCTCTTGGCCCTCACTAACTGGTTTAGCACTCAAAACGGACATTTCCCTTTAACTTACAAAACAGACTCTCTCCTTTTAAAAGCATACATTAAGAAAGAAAGAGAAAAGATTCCCGGAACGCAGGAAATTTCCTACCAATATAGACATCCACTTGAATCAAGAGACAAGGTCCTCAAAGTTCATTTTTAAAGAAATACTCAAATAGAGGTATTCGTCACAATCTGGCTGTTTTCTATCGAGTAAACGGAATGCTCGTCGCAACGATGTGCTTATTCCATAAAATGTAGAATGTTCGCTCATGTATCTGCTATAGGAGTCCAAGGTCATTTGGAGCCACGTAAAAATGTGTTTACCCACTAACAGATAGGTGATAAAGAAGTATAAAATAAAGTTCTAAATTGAAATAACGAAAAAACACAACACTCTGACGGTCTTTTTCTCAATATTGTGAAGGTGTTTTGGTACAACATTTCTGCGTAATGCGCGAGTGTGGTTGACTGAAGATAAGTCACAAAACCAAGCTAAAAAGAAAAGATTTCGGATAAGGGATTGATGTGTGCGCCATTAAAATGCTTTTAGAACTCACTACAAATATCGCATTTTGTCAAAAATACCACCAAATTGCAAATTTGGAATACGTCAAGATCCTCTCCGATATAGTCACGACCAGTCGTGTTAAAATCGCAGCGAAACTGCATTTCCTCTTTTAACTGGCGACATATGCAGGCAACGAAAACTACACGAAAAATCGCAATTGTAAACTGGCCTTAGGAGTGCTTCAAACAAATTATATGGAATCAAGAACCTGTATGTTTGACCACTTGCTGGTCTCTCTGGAGAGGAATTCATCTTCTTCCTTGGTTACCATTGTGACATCAGCGTGTGAGTATCTTCGTTCGCTGGTGTTCCTTGGAGCAAAAACCACTAGAGTACCGTTGGCAAGGGACGCATACACGTTTTTCACTTTTTTGCCACTCTAAACAAATTATATAAAGAGACACTTCATTAACGTATTCCCAAGCACCCTCTAACCCTTAAAACTTAGGCGTTGGGTTTGGGTGCGATGTGGCAAGTCCAAAGCCCGGTTTCACCACCCAGGTGGATTTGCATTCGGTATTTCCGAATAGGATCCACCACGTATTGTAAATAGGATAACATTAGACAACCATCCCCTCAAACCTCGTGCAACACTTACGTATCAAACAATTTATATTCCCAACCCTTACGGGGCTGAGTACACGAAATCCTTGGAGATCCAGCGAATCAGGTGCAGAACAGTGAGAAAATAATGTAGTCAGCGAGTTCAGATCTGGATTATTTTGGTCTACGCACCGGTCTTGAAACGGTTAACTTTCCGTTGATTGTGTTGAGTAACTCAATGATAAATACCTTTAAAATTGGTCAAATTGAGCATGCAGCTATCAGCGGTAGCCTAAAAAACTGTATGACTTCGAGTTTATCATTGATCTAAAAGCTTTCTTTGTTTTAATCCTGAAACTTATTCAGCTTACTTCACGTAGTTTCATCACAAATGGGAAAGGTGGTTCCCACCCCCCCCCCCCCCCCCGGGCATTTGACTTTTACTTGGATCAATAGTAATTTAAGAAGGATTCACCTTGTTTGACAAACTGAACGAGTTATAAAAAAGTCTGAGTTCATGTTTAATTTTGAGCACTGTTGTCACACTTGTACCTTAAATTCCCTATCAGTTCATCTAGGACGGCTCTTTTTTGTTATCTTTTCGATAACACAACATTTAAAAAAAAATTTCATGCCAGCACTGTACATGTTGTAGTAGGTCAACAGAGAATGAATTATGTCGCATTGTGCCGCATTGTTTGAAATTTGCTGCCTTTTCCTAAGGCTCATAGCTTTCGCTTTACGGTTGCATATTATGCTTATTGACTGAGCTTAGGTCGGGCCGGACAGGAACATATTTGGCCCTCGGTCTGTACGCCATGATCTCGTGGGCCAAATATTTTCCTGTCCGGCCCTCCCACTCAGTCAATAAGTACATATTAACATTTAGACCTTGGGAATTTGGGAATGAAAGGGTTAATAACTTTCAAGTTAATAACGTCACAAGGTGTCATCAAAATGCATCTACATGACTTACACCAGATTGAACTTCTTCGGATGTAAAATCAATGGAGACATACTCCGTCAGTAATGCGAGCACCGGGGCCTTGGTGGAGTAGAACCACAATGTTGAAGGCGCACGCCAAGACTTGCGACCGAACACCTCTACTGTGCACCCCTGAAAATACAAACAAGAAACATTGATGAACAACCTCACTGACACTAATTTGAAAACACTGATCAAAACATTTTCAAGGACACACGACTGAACACCAAGAAAAAATTCCCTTTCACAAAAGCAGTTGGACGTAGCACCAGTCTATCTCGTTTCCTTTTGGCTACTTTTGAGAGTTTACAATGAACAACAAATAAACAAACAAACAGCACCGTAAAATAAATTCAGTAGATTGCTTCACCACAGAATATAAAACAGGCGACCTTTTGGTTTTGAAGAAAGAAAACAACTTTATTGGGTAACGCAAATTACTGGAAAGCCAGTAGTTTCCATTGCGGCCCATAATGATCTGCTAACGATCATGGAAGACTGAAGTTTAAAGCGTGGATCGGTATCTCTGTTATTGGCAAAAACGTACCCGTTCTAATGAGTTTCAAAACTGTTTATCAAAGAAAGCTTTTTTTTGTTACCTCCGTACCCAGCCACGTCCGATTTTCAACCCTTGTTATACACAGCACTCGATGTCCGGTACATTTTTCATCGTGAGCATAAAATACCCCCGTCTCAGCATTAACCATACTGTAGCTTCGGTTATCTCGTTCACGACTCCATAGCAAAACAAAACTTGAAGATGGGCTTGACGAGCTTCCCTCTGGGCTTGGGAACATCGTGGGGGTTCCTAGAAAGCAGCAAAAATGAGTAAAAAATGTCAATTGAAGGTTTTGATGCTTTCAATCGGTTCTTGCCAGCAAGGATTAAATAACATGCAAAATAAGGTGCAGCGGAATTGCAGAATAATCCATTCAGTTTTTCCTTTCGCAATAATCGACACCTTGGACGAATTAAATAGCGAGTCCTAGGTCGCCTTTGGCGTTTTTCAAATTATTTTGTCAATTACAGAATTTGAGAGGCCCAATCCGACCTCAACAAGGCCCCAGTTTATGCATTTTAAGGTTGCCTGTAGTTTCAAAAGGTTTACACTTAGCCTCTACAGCATAGAGCATAGTTATATTTCGAAACGAACACAGATTAAATAAAAAGAAAAAAAGAAATCATGAAACAACAAGGAGTGGTGCTTTATAAGAATGTTCTGACACTTAAATCACGACCCTCATTCCAATAGTACGGGCTCCCGGCTATTACGGGAATGACTGAGATGAAAGTTGTACTGAGCTGGCTCAATGATTGAGGAAATGCGATGATAAATAAATGAAAGAAAGGGCAATCCATATTTTAAAAAAAAGGCTAGAAAAAGGGCAAGGACGGACAGTTTTTTGGATACACAGCGCAGCATACTTTTTCGAGGATTTTATAGATTCCGAGTCCCTCTCCGTACCTGCGGCTGACAGTCCATTTATAGTGGTAACCTTTTCTAACAATCCTTCGTTAGACTCAGGCACAAGTCGACACTGACAAAGGAATCCTGGTTTCTCCAATTGCTGCACAATTTCCTCTGCAGGGGGTCGCTTCTCGGGTAATTGATGCCAACATGTCCTGTGTTGATAAAAGGAGATAGACAATGCCAGTTTCAGTGTGACGGCAAACACTGAATGGTGCACCATGTGATATCTCCATAGATAAGTTGACAATTACTTAAGCCTCGGTTTCAAAACGAGTCCGATAATGAAATGTACTAAAAGGTAAATTAATTCTTATTTTCATGTAAATCAACATTTCCTAAACTTATTGTTATTGCTACGTTCATTTACTCATATGTTTTGTTCGTAACTCATGGTAGGCCTCGTTTCCACAAAATCTGTGATTTCGGACCTTCCCACAATATACGATCGCCCACCGTTCTGCTCATATCGCAAAGAGGTCCCAAGGTGGGGTCTGCGGGACACGGTTTGGGGAACTGACCAGAGGGAAGCAGCCGACTAAAAAGGTTTCCTACGGAAACGTTTGTATGGGACATCTGTGCCACTATGGCGACAGACTATTGTACTGGTAAAACATGAACGGTTCGATCCGAGGAACTTGGCGCCCTTTTCTCAGACGATTAATGAGATAAATATGCCCATAACTCTCTAGCGATCTATGATTAACTGGGAGAAGTCCAGTTAAGGTTGAGATAGAGCGACTTTCGGATGACCTTAAATTAAACTCTTCGGCCAAGTCACGAGACATCCCAGTAAGCTCAGGTTAGCTAACACCATCATGCAAGGACAAGTCTCCGGAAACAGAGGGCGTGGTAGGCCATGGAGAAGTTGGGTAAAGAACATCTGTGAGTGGACATTCAGTAAGCCATCGCAAGCTATTAGACTTGCCGAGATGAGAGAATTAAGAATAATCCAGAATCAGAGTGAATCTACGGATCCTGAGAGATCTTTGGCGTAAAAGAACGCGGATGCAAACAAGGACATCTCTCCATGGAACATTCCGGAAAGCGATCAGCATTTTGCTTTGACGTCATTTGAAATGCAGCAATGTGATTGGGCAATCGAACTGTTTATTGCCCTTATAACGAGTTTCCTTGGCGGGAATAAGGAGAAGCTTTTTCAAGGTCATACGAAAGTCGCTCTACCTTATCCTTTGTCCGCTTCAGGTTCCAAGTGACTTCAAGGTGCCCTTGAAACTTTACTCCCCAAATAAACATAAAGAGTTAAGATAGCTAACTGTATAATTGTAAAATAGGTTGTTGGCAAAAACCGGAAAATCCGAGTCGACGATATGAGTTGAAAGTAACCAAAAAAGAAAAAAAAAACAAAATCAATGATGCGCATACCCGCAAAGGAAGTAAAGAAGAAGAAGAAGATGATATAGGTTAATCCTTTCCTCTGTGGCTTGACGCTACAGGAAGGGTGGACAACCTTTCTAAAATGGCTCTGCTTTCGCAAAAGCGTACGTGTGCCGATTCTCTCCGTTCTCTTTCTCTCCGTTCATTGCAGGCTGAGCGCTTCTTTTTCAGGTAGGTTTATCATTTGGCCTTTTGGAACTAAAATAATTACTTCCAATAGCTTTGAATGTGAAAGTAGATGGACAAAAAAAAAAACCCTAAAAACATCAAGGAGGTTACGAAATAAAGCAATATTAACTCTTGCCTCATGAGACCTTCCAGTCGTGGTAGCTGTATATCCAAGTCGCACGATTCAAGCGAGGGTCGAACTCCACGCCGAATCGCCTTCTTGATATCCACGACATTACGATATTCGCGAAAAGGGCGACAGCCAGAGAGAAGCTCAAACACAAAAATGGCGAAGGAGAAAATATCCACCTGCAGGGAATGGAATCAGCACCACACGAGTCAATAAATGCGTGAAATAACTGCTATTTCTGACAACCTATTTGCAGGGGTTGACAGAAATAGTTACATTGGGAGACAAGGACGACAGGGCTGGCGCTGTGTAAAATTCTATTCAGATGTCATATACATAGTTGACGGCTAGAACTGAATTTGAATCAGTCATGCGCAGTACTTGCTGGGGTACCCTGCTTGGCACGGGTTTCCTAGATTCCCCTCCCTAGCGAGAAGGAAAGGATGTTCTGACAAGCATGCGCGTCGTGACGTCAATACAACGTCACTTCTACTCTTCCACTACTGGGCAGGCGTTAAAATTCAAATTTCAAGTTTAAAACCGGTTAAGAGTTTAATTACTCGTCCAAAGTTCTAGACTACATCGAGGAGTTCCGTGAGGAGGTTTCCTTTCCTTCTCGCTAGAGAAAGAAATCAAGACAACCTCTGCCAAGCAGGGTCTTTTTGGAGCGAATAAGGTCGTGTTCTATTGGGATAAACAGTTTCAACCACAACCGGTTTAGGTTGAAGCGATTCACTACAAATTACTTATCGAAAGTAACACTTAGGTCGTGTAAAACTTAGGATTCGCTCTGACGAAGGGCTAAAGTTCGAAACGTCAGCTTTTAGAATCTCTGTACGGTGGCCGATTTACATTATCAACTCCGTTGATAAAACCAAATTTAGGTTGAAGCGGTTGAGGTTTCCCAATGGAACACTTTTCCAAGCGTTTTCGGTTGAAACGCGGTAACTCCTGGGAATAGTTATTACCAGACTTCTCAGCGTTGACAAGTTTAGGGAAAGCATGACCGCAGGAGCCTGCGGCCGACTTTAAATGGCCCGTGTAAACGACAGCGGTCGATGCCAATGCTTTTTCAACTGTTTCAACCGAGTTTGATGCCGGTTGAAAAAGTTGATCAACCAAACCAACCGAAAACGGTGTTTTCCAAATAGAACACTAAAAGACCCAACCAACTAAAAACGGTCGATCCCAATAGAACACGACCTAAGCGTTACTCTCGATAAGTAAATTGTAGCGAGCATCAGCTTTCTGCAGCTCCGTTGATCAAAACCGCCACATGTTAAGTGATTACTGACCTTTTCGTCGTAACCAGCCCCGGTTCGAATTTCCGGTGCTTGGTACCCGGGTGTTCCCTCCTCTCCAGCAACCCCCTGAGGGGTGGCAAAACACGAGATACCGTAGTCGGAAAGTTTGACGTTCAATAGACTGTTGTCATCAAGAGACCACACCAACACGTTGTCAGCTTTCAGATCCCGGTAAATGATATCACAATCGTGCAGATACCATATTGCACTGGCAACCTAATGGTAAGATGGCGTAAAGTACACTGTTCAATAAAAAGGGAGGATGAAACCCACAAACAGAGTTGACAATACTTCAGTCTCGGCTTCAAAACGAGTCCGGCAATGAAATGTGCTGAAAGGTAATAATCAACATTACCCAAAATTATTGTTCACTAAAGAAGGAGGATTAAACCCGCAAATGGAGCTGTAAAATAAATGGAGGTGTTAACAATCTCTCTAGATTAGATTAAATTTTCCAATTTTGAAGGCAGCTCTGGATCCGCTACCGATAATTTATTATTATTTTGGCAAAGAGTTTCACCTTAACACCTTGTTATCAATACAAAGTATGTAAAGACAAAACGTGGAGTGTTTTAAGATCGCTTTGCTGTTGCAATGGTATCCTATTAAGTCAATATTAAGTGCATTTTGTTGAGCAATAATAACTTTTGTTTCACTTGGAAACCACGACAAAAGTGTGTGGTACAGTTTTGAAGATTCAATCCTCCTAAATAGAAAATATAATTGTTAAAACATAAGTTGAAACCAAAGTTGAAACACTGAGCCATAGGGAAATGATTCACCATCAAGTGTTTCTGGACACTTCCGGGCCTACATTTCTAGAAAAACGAGATGCTTCCATAAAGCATACACTGGGTTGCCTGTGGTACGTGTTACAGAAAATCAGAAGGCACTGAATTGTGTGGTATTGAAATACAGCATTCCAGTCTCTGAAGAATAACAAATAAAAGAGAAGCGAGAAACATTGGCTTCTGGGCTGACATGTTGATAATTTTCAAGTTCCTTCACAACTTCTTTTCACCACAAGTGTGCCCTCTGAGCATCTGACAGCTTTGTAATACTAAACTTCACTGAAGTTAATCCTTGTTCAGCGGGGTTAGTGTTAAGATGGGAGACCAAAACAATAAACCCCTCATAAAAAACAGAAGCATCTGACCGAAAATACTATTAACGCTAACAAATGCGAACTCAGCAAGGTACAGATTTTGTTAGCTTGCTTTATGCAAAACAAATATTGATGAAAAAGCAAATAACTATTCATACACAGTTTTTAGAAAGAGCTGAAGGAAGTTTCCGGGACGGTCGATCGAGAATAAAATATTTACGACATGAAAACAACATTAATTTTGAAATGTGAATATAGAATATAAAAAGTTACGATCAGCGACAAACATTTTGGGAGAATTTTGCTACGTTCAAGTAAATCGCAAAATCGAAAGTGACATGGCCGGAATTCAGCGGGCGCCGTGATTAAGTTACCGCGGCATGTTTACTCGCAAACAGGGAAGCATCTGTGTCAAATGATAGCAAGATACCGGGTTTTTGAAAGTTTCTTTTTCTGTCAAGTGTTATAAAGTTTGACAATGAAATGAGCGAAGTCAAAACAAAGATCACAATCGCCCAACTCTTGTTTATGCAAAGTCAAAATTTACTCTCCAAGACGCGTACGACGTTATTTATCACCAGGTAATTCCATCATTTTGGAAATAGCAGTTACTTTATTATTCATCTGCGTCACAATTTTTCACTGATTTTGGGGCTCATTTTGTTGAAACTCAAGCACGCTTCCAACAGGCCTGTGAACCCTTCCTGCTTACAGAGCAATACTAAAAAACTTCTCCCATATCACATTTCAACCTTAAGCTCGAAAATTCAATACACAACATGATATTATAATTCACAAAGGCAGAAAATACCACAGAATCCTTTTCCAGCGAAAAATTTATTGAAACAAACAACATATTTGCTCTTAAAGGCGAAAACCTCTTCCTATTTCATTGCGTGCGTTAAGACAAGAAACTCAATCGTGTCAAATTACCATGTACTTCAGGTAAATACAGCTCACTTCGATTTCGTCTCGACGGGCGATAGATTGTTGTCGAAGTCCATTACTCATCGCTTTTGAGATTCCTGCCTAGTTTATCCAACTGACTTTCCATTATTGAGCTCCATAAGGGTATATTTTGTTTAAGGATCCACTAAAACGCCATTCGCGTTACATGACTTTCGACGCCATTGCAGCCTAAGTTAATGATTCTACTGTGTCCACCAGAAATCTACGCAGTTCCACTACCCTCTCGATCCTAAGAAAATAGGCGCAGAAGGCTCTATGCACAAAGACACCACTTACCAAGGAAGTGACAGGCAAGACTTTTACCGACACGGAAAAAAAAAAAATAATAAAATAAAAAAACAAACAAACTAAACGCAGACCTCGACTGGGTTTGCCATACTGGCAACCCAGTAATAAGGAGAGATAAAGAGGGAAGAAAAAAAGACAACTGACATCGATTCCTTTTATACCCTAACAGAAAAAGGCGAACAGAAAGAGACCGTACCAGTTATATAGATTCCGAATTAAATTCAGTCCCACTCTCCCTTTGTACTCTCACCTGAATTGAACTGGATATTGAACAAGATATTGTAACATAAAAAACAATTACTGAAATAGTGTGAATTTTTAAGGCAATCGGCTAAAATTCCTTCGAAGAAAGTGTAGGCTACCCGTAGCCTCTTGATTTAGAATATTTTAGGTTTCTTGGGATTTGGCCGAGGTTTATTAGAAAGACACAAGGTCAATTAAATAACACCGCCTTTTGTTTACATGAATTAGATATCATAACAGTACCTGAAACACGATCTTGTAGGACAACTCACGCCCCAAAAGGCAGCCTCTGGTGTTAGAGGCACTGCTATCCTGTTGTTTTGCTCGCTCCTCACGCTTCACCGACAGCTCGTCAATCACGGTTGCTAAGCTGCCGTGTGGTGCCAATTCCAGCACAAAACAAAGAGGATGTAGAGACACGCCGACAAGACGAACCACACAGGGATGTTTAAGGCGGCACAGAACGGCAACCTTCAGCACGCGAAAAAAAAGAACAAGTCATGTTTTTTTTTATGCCAGAATAATCAACGCAGTCGAACGAGATGGATAAAGGGGTTAAGTTTCTAAAAAAATATTGTTGTGCAGAGTCGGTGAGAAAGTGAAACGTAGAAATGGATTAATGAACTGAGCTGATAGAGCGGTTTTCAATTGAGTGTCGAAAGTAATTAGCGAATTGCTTTGGTTTATGATTACTTCACTCAGTGATTGGTTCAAAGTTCTCGCGCCATTTTTTCAACCAATCAGAAGTGAAACCAAAACCAATCGTGGCTCGCGCGTGCACATTTTCTCGCGCTTTGTGTCGGCTTCGTGTAATTACTTCGAGTTTTGATTGGTTTAACGGATTGTCTCCATCCTTTTTGATTGGCCAAAGTAATTACTTTGGTTTTGGTTTTACGACACTCATTTGAAAACCGCTCTATAGTAAATTTAACTGATTAGAGTGTGATCTGAAGTGCTAGGTTTCTACTCCATATGAACCACGTGAGCGTTAGCCCTACTAATGGAAATGGGCCCACTCAAGGACAGAGAAAAACTCTGACCATGGTGGGAATTGAGCCCACGACCTTCGGGTTAGATCACCGCTGCTAAACTGACCACCGCAAAGAATTTCTAAAGGTGGCGTTTCGAGCGTTAACTCTGTCGAAGGGCTAACGCGCGAAACGTCAGCTTCCGAAGTTCTATACGGTGGCCAGTTTACCATATCAATCATGTGAAACTATGATCCTCGCAGTTATGAACGCAATTTTTAGCAATTGCGTAGAAAAGGCTAAAAAATTCACCCGTTCAAGTCCTGAATTTTTCAGGCTTCTCCACGCAATTGCTAAAAATTGCGTTCATATCTGCGAGGATCATAGCTTCACTTGATTTTATATCCGCAGTTCAATATATGATTCATTTCATATGTCATTTCGTTCATTTACCATATCAAGTAACCCATTTCTTTGCAGTGTGAGCGTTGGTATCAAGAGTGAAGAGATAAAAGTTATAGCATTTTTATCTTCTGTGTTCGAAAAAGCTCCACACAGTGTTGACAGCTTGTTCGGAAAGCTAACGAAGGTCCAAGGTGGAATCATTAGATTGTTAAAAAAAGGTCATTTCAACAGTGCCTTCTTACGTTTAATTAATTAAGTCGCACGAGCTCGAGGAGTTGGAACAGCTGTGAGGGGGGATATCTTTCACGGTCAAGAAGAGAAACCGCCACCCCCTGTAGAATTTAAGGGTTGTGCGAAACAAATATCTTACCTAAGTATCACTAAGATATTATGATAAAACTGGCCTACTGATAATATTTATCTACCTCGTTGCATGCGTTTGTGTTTTCTCCTTTGACCTTGTTTAACACTACTCAAGCCCATAAAATCTCTTGAACTCTCTTCTCACCTCTTGTCTTAAATCCCAGAATGCTTTAACAACTTTTGTCTTTTCCAGTTCCTCCTCCATGTCATTCTCAAAGAACACTGGGGGAGCATCTGATCTGCGGATGCACGAGCCTTCACTGAAATGCATCCTGCGCTTGCCTGGACGTCCTAGTGTCTTGGCCTTAGTTTCTCCGAATCCACTATCAGAGCTTGACCTAAGAATGAAAGAAAGAAAGAAAGAAACAAAGAAGCAGTAACGATCTTGTGAACAGCTCAAACCGTCTACTTTCCGCAAACGTTTGTTACACGCACTAACTGTCAATTACTTCATCTTGTATCCATATTTCATGAACTATGGAATGTATTCGTAATCTTTCGCCAGAGGAGCAATGAAAATCAAGGTAACAAAGCCCTATATTTAAATATTTATAACAACAAAATCACTGAACAAAAACAACGGAAGCAACAAAGCAGCAAGGACCACTAAAGAGCTTCGATGAAAAGTTTAACTATTATTTTCTGCTGGTTATGTGACTAAACAACCATTAATTTGGAACAGATGCTCGTCAACATGAGCATTAACAATTTAGGAGGCGTTTCTTCCCTACATACAGCCATACCAGCTTCGAATCTTTAAACGTTGTATAAAACGCTTTACTTTTAGAAGCGAGAACAAGCTCCAATAGCCTTTACAATACAAAAGCTACAATAGCCTTTAGAAGCCGGACTTCCACGCTGCTATTGCTTAACGATATTAGTAGCTGTATCTGCGAGACCATTACTATGAAAACAATCAAGTGAACCTGAAAAAGCCAAAAAATTGTCACTACCGATTCGCCTGCTAGTTTATGGTTAAAATTGATTTTAGCTGCTTGGCTTAATGACATTTGTATGGTGTTTGTATCTATTACTTATCAAATTATTACTTCGTGACTTTGGTGGAGTGAAACGTTTTGATGGCCACAGCTTCGTCTCTATACAGTCCCCAGTAAACTTCGCCCGAGCCGCCCCCGCCAATCCTGTGAGACTCCAGCGCCTCAAACTTGAACTCACTTTCGTCTAACAGAAAATGAGGCGGCAAATCGGCCATCAGAAGATCCGGGATTAGGTAGCGAAATGGCACAACTTTATCAGGATGGTAGGGACACGACATTGTAGAATAATCCAAAGCGGTTGCTGCGCATGTCGACAGCGTGAAGTTGTAAGGTCGTGGCGGGTGCAGTGCGTGGAAAGTGGCGGGAAACTCCATGGAGACAGAACGCTTCATTGATGGACGATGCGACATCATCAAGCCCGTGCACATTGGACATGGGATTAAGCGACGCACCAATGGCATACCATACATATCTGTCTCATCCAGACCTTTGATTGATAACAAAAATAATACAAGCAGGTATTTTAAACCTTTTACCCCTAGGGGGTTCCCTATCAGTGACGATTAAAATTGTTTGGGGTTATATTACAATCTACTGTTGTCACTCAGATGGAAAGAGTTAAATAAAAGGAGCGCTTAGAAGAGGGCAACATTATTTCACAGAAGACCACTCCATACGTGCTGGAGGAGCCCATTTCTAACCAGGAGCCTACAACTTCAATACTAAGTCCATCCAGGGGATCTGGTGACGTAATTCGGAGGACTGGGAAGAAAAATTTCAACGCCGTATCCCACAACTGCGAGGGGCCTTGAATGTTATTTTCGAATTCAAAATTGCAGAGGCGAGGTTAGATCTCGTCGGTTCTACGTGAATGTTCATTCAGTAACGGGAAATGTGGGAGACACGGAATGATCTGTTGAGTTTTGGCGATGGAAATACTGCAGGAAATTGTGGTATACGGTTGTGGGATACGGCGTTAAATTGTTTCTTCCCAGTCCTCCAAATTACGTCACCAGATCACCTGGATGTAACGGCATAATTCACAGATCAAGCTTTTTAGACGAGTTCTTCAAAAAAGAATATGGCTTGCACGAGTGACCAATCTCAATCCCACGAGTACTAACTTCTCATGCAAGACTTGTGATTAGCTGGAAAGGTTACACAAATACAATCAAGTTGTATGCTCCCAGTCATGGATTCCTGACACACGGTAACTAGTAATTGAGAATAACGGTATCCTACTTCAAAACTAAAACGTTCACAACAATCAAATGTCAGTATAGTCATGAAAACATACTCCTACTGTAGATCTGGGAAGGGCTGATAAACAGATAGGAATTGCATGTTTACCAGGGTCTGTCCAACATACCCATTAGAAAACCATGAATGTTTCCCGTGGAAATTGGTCAAAGCAACCCGCACTTAGTATGGACACTATTCATAAATGTAGGTTTTTTAAATTATTCTTTTCTCATTGTGCAAATTAGCTTACAAAAACTTGTCTTGGAGCAAAAATTACCGTTTCGGTCTCCTCATAGGTTCTCGGTGTCATTTTTAAAACCGTTCTGATTTCGTCAACATTCACGCTATGCCGGAGAATGATATTATTTAATGCTCCAACAATGATTCTTTCGTTTGAATGTTAGGTATCCCTATTCTAAATAGAGGTTTAAGCTGTTTAGCTGAAAATTTACCTCAAAATCGATCGATAAAAAAGATAGAGAAAATTTAGAATCTCTTGTAGCTTAAACTACATTTAACGGGAGCATCAAAACGATCATGTTAATTTGACTCTCATAGCATAAATACTGACGAAATAAGAACGTTTTGAAAAAATGACACCTCGAACCTATGACGAGAACTTTATTCAGCACCCATGATTCCGTGAGTCTTATGCAGGGCACGACGTTCAGTCGATAACATGGTAGGCCATTTCCAAATCGTTTGGTCGAGCCCCAATAATATTATGTCACAATGAAGTATGTGGACTTGTCTACAGAGGTTCAAGGCGACCGGAAAATGGCTTCTTCTTGTCTTTTAGTACTTACCTGGATACCATTCTGTGATCAAAGCATCAATCTGATCCACAATAAATCCTACAGCAGCAAAGTCGTGTTGTTCTGACCACACCGTGATGGCAATACCACTGATTTCTTGGAAAGTAGCCTTTTGATTTAAGGGAACCTTACAGAAAAACACGAAGACCGAGTTAGCCTTTTTCACTGCCTTCACTAGTTGCGCTGTCCCCCTCGTTCCATAATCACCCCGAATACGTTTTTGATTGCACAGCAGTACTGCGACTGCTGGCCATTGTCACCAAAAGGAAGTTTCATGCGGGTTAAGTTCACATAGTACTGATATGTAATCGCATAGGCCAGGGGAAAAATAAGGATTAATTTCACGCGTATTTTCAAAGTTTTCGCGACGAGGGCAATTGGAAAACTTTGAAAATACAAGTGAAATTAATCCTTAATTGCACGAGGACACATTGCGATTTCACTTTTATCACATAAAGGGCAAACTTATTGAGAGAAGCCCGTACAGTGCCGCGACAAATGACAATCAACATGCTCCCATTCGGTTAAAGTTCAATTCAATAATATTGATGATAATGTCTCCCGGCTCAAATAGTCAACAACACTTTTCCAACTCTCCCAGCCCGTTCAAATCTTGCCTAGTACAACCCCAAATGTCGGGGGGGGGGGGGGGGGTTTCAACGTTGGAAGGGGATCCACGTGAACCCACAGAACTCATATCTCAAGTATTCCAATGCCTTGTTAGTATTTGCAAATGCGGCCTCGGTCATGTTAACGTTTGATTCTGTTTAACACAAAGACGCATGCGCATTATTAACTGAATGCTTTACTTTACCAATTCCTGGTAGGATTCTACTTGGAAGTGACCTCCTTCATAAACGACACCGATCCCCTCACGCCAGTAAACCAAGGAGTAACACTCCTCTTTAATCTGCTCAATTGTACGCCACCTTTGTACAGAGACTATAAGCCGGTTATAAGCCGACTCCAAAAGCCGCTTGGTATGTAGGCCATCTGATAATTCCGGCGAACTGTGGTGACACCTCTCCAATCCTCAGGATGAGTAGCACTTCGAGTAGTCCCTGATTTCGTCTATTTTGACGAAAACAAAGAGCAAAGCATGAGAAGGCCTGGTAAAATCAGTTTACGGACGGTGCCTACAATTGTTATTGCGCATACGTTCTGCGCATCTCGAGATACTCGGATTTCATATCGGCGGTGCTTATTAATGCAGAAATATTTTTGTGCGGTTCACAACTATGCGGAGAAAACAGAACTTGGCAAGTCCTCTTGTTATCCAAAAGAGAAATTGGGGGTAATCATGCTTTTTTCAGAGATAATTAAGCTTCAATTTGGAAAAGAATGCCATACATTGCTTTGTATTTTAAAGCTTTTTACAAATATTGCTGATTAATTACCTTCGAAAAATGCGTGGTGACCCCCAATTTTCTTTTTGGACTTCAATAACACTTGTTAAGATCTGCCTTTCCCGCATATTCAGTAAACCGCGCAAAAATACCTTTGAATTAGTAGGCAGACCGCACCGTCCTTAAGTCACTCTTTACCCAGCTGTTGCTTCAAACGAGGAGACAAATGTTGGTAACAGCGAAAGAGAAGTTCACTGAGCCAGAACAAATAGAACACAGATTCTGTAATTGTTTCAATATTCGTGTTTAACATTTTATTGGTCAGCATTGCTGGTACCTTACGCCGTGATTGCAACATCACCACCCAACGACTGTTGGCTAATAATGTTGCAGTTTCGCCGGGTGTTAAATCTGACTGAAGGAAATGATGAAGGATGGGGAAGAGGGAGGGGGGGAGGGGACCACATTGTCAGTAATGGGACTTGGAATATACTTTCACGAATTCCAAACCATAGCTCAGGTTCTATTCTGAACGTATCTACTTACGTGACCAAGGCGCCATGTTTTTTAACCGACCTTTCACGGGAACACGTGACTTCATAGGTCAGTTGCTAGAACATTGCAACGCAATCGCAGAAGTCATGGCTGGAGCCACCTGAATTTTTCAGAGACAATTGCTTAAATTGTCCAGATCATTTCTCTCTTTCGTGCATAGCCCGCACTTCAAATTTGTATATTTCTTCATAAAGTCCATTATTGCTTGTCGCGATTTAGGCTATTCCTGTATGGCAAGTTCGGTTCTTTACCAACTGAGCAACTTTGTTCATTGACTTAAACTTTTGCTTTTACAACTTTTGTTCATTGTTCATGATAAACCGCAGTGGGATATGGTTCGTACCTTTTCGTCGGACGTTTTTCTGATCATCTTCTGCAGTTGATGAAGTTGCATTCCGGGTTTCTCTTTTGGCAACATGGAAGGAATCAACAGCTCTTTATCGTTTAAAGACAGAGCGATTTCGAAACGTTCCATTAGCTGAAGATACTAAACGGTTGAAAGAAAATGACATTAATCAATACAAGCAAAAATGTAGCTTATTCGTCATTCCATCCAACAATACAGAGGATCAATCGACAGCTGAATCGATTACTTATCGGTTATCAGTGATTGGAACGAATCACTGCTCTGCTCATTCTTTCGGCCACACACGTTCCCAACTTTTCCAAATCATTTTAAAAAAATAATTACATGTATCTCATTAAAGATCGACAATGTACATGAAAGTCATATATTGGAACTGTGGCTTTTTAACTTTTCTTTATGAGAAAGATCAACGCAGTCATGAGAGCAACTAAAGCTGAAGTTGTAAGGAAGCCTACAAAAATACAGGCTTGAGCGGGAATCCAACACACGCCAGGTGATCTGGTGACGTAATTCGGAGGACTGGGGAGGAAATTTTTAACACAACCGCGCGCGGCCTTAAC
>NC_090870.1:17589142-17601642 GCF_036669935.1 Montipora foliosa | reverse complement strand
ATCATCGGTGCATCACTCTAAAGGGGAGGTAAACAAGATAAACTCCTGAGGAGAGCTGAACTCTGCGATTCAAATTGAATCATAGGCTTAATTAGAACGATTTCAATTGAGTGCTGTCCCATTTGTTACAACAACAACAACAACAACAACAAACAGATCAGAAATTAAGTAATTACTGCGAGAAGCGAAATCTCAGTGGGTTATTTCAGAGTATTTAATTTCTTTTTCGGAATAATGCAGTCCGGAAATATTAAAGAGAAATTTAGAAATCATCATTATAGAGTATGGCCAATATACCATTTTCGAATTCTCACAACTGGACTGGATCTAGCATGGAATGGAGGCTAATGCGGGCAAATCTTGTCAAATGCAAGTTAATTTGCCCGCATTAGCCTCCATTTCATGCTAGATTCAGTCCAACCGTTAGAATGCGAAACTGACCTATGGGAACAGTCCTGTATCTATAGCCACTGTCATGTGATTGTTGCATGACACTTCAAAGCACTCAAAAGCCGGATGTTTCAACTTACCTGAGATATGAAGCGCTGTAATGTGAACCTGGAACTGGAAGAAATCTGTACCTGCCATTCATCAATCACAATGCCAACAGTAGAAAGGTTTGGCGGTAGCTTCTGACCTCTTAGTGCTGCTAATAATGTTGTCTTGCCTCGACCCTGGAAAGGTAAAAAAATGGCATATGAAGGAAATACAACAGGGAAGTTCAAAAAAGTGACCTGTACGTAGTTTAAGTCTACTCTACAGTCTTACCTGCATTCCAACCACCATGAGCTTCATTCGATAATAAGGAACTGACTTACGGAGAGTAGCTCTCAGATATGCCATTGTGTCCTTTGATCGAACACCGTTTTCACCTAAAACAAAAGCAAGATGTTAGATGATAACAGAAAGATTATGATGATGATGATAATAATAATAATAATAATAATAATAATAATAATAATAATAATAATTTCTCTTTATAAATAGAGTTTGGTTTTTCCTGTGACCAAAACACTAACTTTCTGGAATTAATTATTGCCTGGAGCCCATGAGTAAGAGCCTCTCTATGCACTTTATCCTTGAGTCAACTTTTGCGCTTATCTTTCTATTTTTACAACTATCTCTTCGGCAGGAGACTCACATTTACATCAATTTGCACATTTTGCTAACATTGTTTTTGCTAACTTTGTCTTCGTTTGACAATAACTTTATTCTGTTTGGCCATTTTAAACAGTGCGTGCAGGGCCAAAGAACTCATGGTGTTCTAAAAATAGAAAGATAGGCCCAGAGGTTGACTCATAGGGCTTGTATGGGACAGGCAAGGTCTACTCATGCACTCCTGATATTGCTTCATACCTGGTCTGACATGTTTGGGAAGTCCTGGAAGGTTCAGCTTGTTGAGTCTGAGCTGCCAACATTCCCGTAGATTACCCAGTTCAGGAGGAAGAGTTCGTATCTCAAGATTGCTAAAAAAAGGCCAGGATCGAGCTTAATCATCACACAAAGAGGTTAAGCAGTTTGCAAAAATGACAATTTGTTTTCTTACAAAAACAAATCAAAGTACGGTCCCTGAATGAAGTTATTAGATAGTATCACGTTTACACCAGGTTTATCACGTTTACATTGGGTTGTTGCTTGTCACAGACGCATAAGAATTTACTTGCCGTCAAAGGTATCTTTCTCTTCGGGAAAGGAGGAAGCCGTACCCAAACATGTTCCTTTGAACTTTGGCAAAGCGCACGTTTGAGCGGTGCTAATTCTATCTATTGTCTTCAGCAGAAACTGCGATGAGCAACCTTAGGGAACACGAGAGGTATAGCAAACAGCATAAAGTGTTCCTTGGAAGGTTGCACTGTAAGTTAAAATCCCTGCTGGACCAATACTTGAGCACTTAAAGGACCTTAGAAGACTTAAAGGTACAGTGTAGTTATTTCCGTATTTCTGTGACATCTCAAATTCCCATAATTGATTAAAAAGGCACATACCCTACCGGGTATGTATATTTGTTAAAAATGGAGACCGAACATGTAGAAAACAAGAACTTTATAAAACGTTTCGGTCTCACGACTTTTTCATAAAGTTCTTATTTCTTACCAGTTTTAATATCAAAAGTTCCACTTTCAGTGTCAATTTTTAACAAATTTTTATCATTTGCTGAGCCGGATTGGACTGCGAATCCAATGCGATCCTTTTGGTACTGACATCATTCGTTGGCTTGAACAGCACACTAAACTGGATAATTATATATATATCTATATGTGTACTGCTTTAAAAAAAACAAATTCGTTATTTGTACAAGTTTCTTAATAACGAAGGTCTTAATCAGGTGCAATCATTCTCCGTTGTTATACTTGCCTATAGACCTCGTTTTTTTTCTACATATCACAAAAACGTACATAGACACCTCGACACACATCCACTACTTCTTCCTTATGGCCCATAATTGTCACCGCAGTAGTGTAGAGATTGTAAATTGACACATGGTTGTTTCTTTTTTTTTTTCCCTTTCACTTCTCAAGTAAGGAAGATTCCCACTTAATTTGTTCTCTTTTTAACTTACAGTATCACCTTTCCCCAGTTGCCACTTTACTTTTTATGATGCATGTATTTACATTTGCTATTTGCATGCTCATGGATAATAACCTCTTACTAACCAAGTGTGAGGGCCATACTGTGCAACATTGGCACAAGGCAGACAAAGAGCCAACACTGAGCCACTATTCCCCAGTACAGTTCCGAGCAAGTGAGGTTAGTAAGTTGTTTATTATCTTTGAGCAACCGGACACTTTTCTCCACTTCATGAACGCTTGTAATCTTCGTCTTCCATCAGCGAACTTTGAACAGTGACCTTTTACGTGTAAAACTAAATTCCACTTGCTATTATCGTACTGTTGTGACGAAAAAATTAAATTCCACTTCTTAAAAAACTTTTTGTATTTCACTCAACTTGAATTTCCCAGGAGAGAAAAAAAATAATTTATGGAAACGGACCGTTCCCATGGTAACAGTCCCTACTGTAAAATCCCGACCAAAAAGCAGCCAATCAGAATGCTTCACTTAGCCAGAGAATTGCTTGCCATATAATGATGGCATGTATTGTAATATTGGGCCTGACATTCGTTACTCACTTGCTCAAATCCAGTTCAATGAGGCTCATTAGTCCGCACACACTGACGGGGACCACCTGTAGGTTATTATCATTCAAAAGAAGTGTTTCCAGTGTTGGAGAAAACAGTGAAATGGGAAATTCACAATCTGTTTTCACATTGTGAGTTTCTTCTTGACCAGAAAGCTTGAAAAATGGAAATCGCTTGGGCGATGCAACTTGTGGATCAACTAGAGGTTTGGCGGTGAGCTGTACAAATTAAGGCAAAGGAAAGAACTACATGTATTAGTCAGTCACCATGTTTGCAAAGTCATTATAGTCTAACAGTAATGTATGTGTTGTGGTTCAAACCAGTTCACTTTTGATTTTTTTCGTTTATTAAAATAATATTCATTATCATAATCTGAAACAAAGGGAAATCAAAATTGAACTGATTTAAAATATTTTGAACCAGGAAGAAAATTAAACCACATCACAATACCTTAGATCATAATGACCTTGCAAACATTAAATCATGAAATCAGTTCTATCACTTTTTGTATGGTTGCAAATTTTGCAAATAGATTCAGAAATCTTTAATGCTGCCACAGTACACTGTACATTTTATGTACAGGTACATTTTGTATAACTGGGCTGTTTTTTTAGTGGACCTACACTATACATGTGTAGATGGAGTTAACCCATTTACACCTAAATTGCCCTCAATCAGCATTAAAAATCATCTGGTGTTAGCCAGAGTAAAATCTGCAAGTCGCTCTCAAGTGGGGAAGGGTTAATCAATTGAACAACATGTTAGGCACAAAACAGGTTTTTTGATTTCAGTGACAAACCCTAAGAGTTCCTAAAAAACTCAAGCCTTATACATGTACAAACTCACTCTTACACTGTATATATGTACACTGTCTGTATCATGCCCAAGGTTGCTAATTCTCAGTTTTCACATGACGTCACGGCTGCCATGTTGGAGCCCCTAAACAAAGAAATGGCGGCCATGTTGGAGACCCGACAAAATTCTCCAGGAATTCAACTATATTAGTATGCAAACGTTTTCTTTTGTTTTCACTGAAAAACATGGTTGTTGATCACATGAGTAAAAACTAACAATTCTGGTTTCATGTGGTTTTTTTAAAGATCATAAAATTAATAGTGTAATTGCAAATTAATTAACCTAGTTAGTAGACTGTTAATCCTGTTGTCAAATTAACCCTTTTGCCCCCAGCCCCCCAATGACGAGTGAAATCATCTGGTGTTAGACATGGTAAAATCTACATGTACATGTATAAATGTCATTCTTAGGAGAGAGACGGTTAAATGGGACAGTTTTTAGTGGACCTCCATGTAGATGTGGTTAATTCTCTTTGTATGCACAATTTCTTACCTTGTTGTAGGAAAGGTTCAACTTATGCATGGTGGTTGAGGTCCAAAACTCTGGTTTTGGAAGGTGTTTGAGAGCGTTGTGACTGACATCAAGGTCTTGAAGACATGCTAGTTGACACACACTCCATGAAATGGAGCCTAGATTGTTATTGGCAAGGTTTAAACGCTTCAAGGAAGTTGCCCAAACCATATCAACATTACAAGAGAAGTGAGTGAACTTGTTGTGGGAAAGATCAAGTATTTGCTGAAATTGTAAGTGAGATAAACCAGTACTATAGCAGACTTTCAGGCACAAAACAATACACAAGGACAAATTATTGCAGAAAAATGTAATGCATCCCTAGATAATTTTTATTAGTTATTACAACTTCACCAAGTACAAAAAACTACAAGCAACAGGGAAAGGTGTGAATTAGTATTATCATCACCTGATTACCATTACCTGGGGCATTACATATTAAGAACTAAATTTGAATTTGCCCACAAGCAGAAGTCTCTTTCCTTATTCGTTCACTAGCTGACAAAAGAGACCTCTGCTATGGGTTGAAAGTCATTGTGTTGAGCATGCACGGAGGTTACTTTGCGACCAAATACTCATGTGATACTTAAAGTCCTGGCCAAATGAGAGCAAAAGTTGTTGAGAGTTGAAACTCTTGCTCTCATTTGGCCAGGAACTCTCATCCACTCTCGGCTACTCTCATCAACTCTCGAGAGCTCTCATCGAATTTGAACCTGCTAGAATTTTTCATCACAGTTGGCAAGAGTTTTGTCTCATTTGGCTGCACACGAGAGTTTGAGCGAGAGCTTTACAGTCAGCAGCTACTGTTTTTATCAAGCTTAGGCTCAGGCAAAAAGGAAAAGATAATAAGGTGTCAAATTCAGGAAGGACAACGCCAAGGCTTTTAAAAAATGTGGAGTCAGGAGGAACTTTTCGCACTAATTGACTTATACGAGGCAAGACTTTGCCTTTGGGATGTTTCCTCCAAAGACTACCACAATAAGGAAGCGACAGCTGAAAAACATAAGCACTTAGAACTAAACACACAGAAGCTTGTTTGGGCACAAAATTCATTTCACCGGTCTGGCTAGCTGAACATACTGACTGGCTAGTTGCCATATTTATGTCCGAAAGGGTAGGTTCTTTTTTGCGCATGAAACTCTCAACAAACTCTCGCCATCTCTTGCTCTCGTTTGGCCAACCTCTCAAGAGTTTCAGCTCTCATCAACTCTCATCAAATCTCGCTCTTGTTTGGCCAGGGCTTAACATGTTGTGCGGAATGCGTGAGAGACAGTGAGCTCAAGGCACAGTTAGCAAACATAACAGTCTCATGAGGCATGCATTTTGAACAGTGCCTTCCGTGGATGTGGACGGCGTTTGGATCAAAGTGAGTTTCAAACCATGGCAGAGGTCTCTTTTCCCACATTCATCAGCTGAGTGAATGCGAAAAAAAGACCTCTGCTAGCAGGGAAAATGTAAAATTTAATATAGTGTTTGTAACCTAAAACAGATTGAGGCGTACAGGTGTGTGACTATCAGTTAGGGAGGATAAAAGTATAAGTGCCAAATATGTAAAGGGAATTGTATGACCGCAAGTGCATTTTGTGATTTTATAGGTATGGGTGATGCTATGAAAGTTCCCAAAATTGCACAGGCTGTGGGCAAGTGCAATTTGAGAACTTTCAAAACATCCCAAGTGACCATAAAACGTGAACCACACGAACACGAACATGTTCATAGATTTCTAACGTTGTTGTAATATTTCTCCACAAAATTGTAACTCCATTGCTGTGATTCCACAGCAACTTCCTTATTTCTTTTTGTAACCCATTTAATTTTTTATGCATTCGTCATTGACCAATCAGAAACACAATATTTTGTTGAGTACAACTACATGTATATAACAAGTGTAATAATCATAATAAAATTAATTGTAATTATATTAAAAAGCAGTGGAGCATAATAACTTATTCCTACCAGGCCCCAGTTGTTCAAAGATTGGATAGCGCTATCCACCTGATAAATCACTATCCAGTGGATACAATGTAAGTCATAAATGTAGTGAAACCAATTGCGCTATCCAATTGATAGTGATTTCTCCGATGGATAGCATTATCCACCATTTGAACAACCAGGAGGATTAAAAACTTACCAAGGGGGATTTCCATGGCATGGGAAATTCTTTCAACTTGTTGTGGTCAAGAAATAGCTTTGTCAAGCTTGAAGTTCCCTGAATCCCTCCAGGTAAATGCTGCAGCTGGTTACACGACAAGTTAAGGATTTTTAAGGCAGTACAACCCCATGTCTCACTGTCAGGCACATGAGTGCTGTCTTCAACATCGTTAGGGTCACCACACAATGATGTGATCTTGTTCCGTGCCAGATGTAATTTTTTCAATGTAGGGATTTGTAAGAGAGAGGAAGGAACAAACGTGATCTCATTATCAAATGCGCGTAATTTCTGCAACCTATTAAAAGTCCAAAAATAAAGACAACAGGAAGTTATAATAGTTTACTAAATTTTAAGCTGCAAAAATTATTGTACAAAAGTAAAAGTCACAGACGTGGGATTAGTGCCATGTCTGACAGTCCTTAAAGGAACAGTGTTGTGCTATAGTCTCAGTACAAAAAACTAAAAGTTTACCACTGTACAGTGGTATCAACGGAGACCAGGGGTGAGATTCATGAGGCCCCCATAAGTTAAGATGTATCCTAAGTATTGTTTTCTCACAATACCTTATAGTTAGGCTATTATCAGAAAACAATACTCACTCACTCAGGATACAATCGTAACTTACATGTATGAGGGCTTCGTAAATCTGGCCTCAGATCTGTATACAGTGTACATGTTTAATTATACAACTACTGTAAAACCACCAACATAATTAAGTGAAGTACAATCATCTGGGTGAGTGTAGTCCTGAGAAGGACTGTTCGAGATGATGTTGACTGACTAGCCAATTGCATCTAACATAGGCTCAACTGACAGTCGACCAATTACATCATGAATAAGTTGACCAATGACATCTTCGACCAGAGTTTTTACAGTATCTACTGATGTTACATAAATCACTTGACTCTGAAGATGACTTCTGCTCAGATTGTCAAACAGTCCTTCTCAGGACTACGCTCACCTGGACGGTCGTACTTTACTTTATTATGATGTGACTCCTGGGTTCAAACAATTTACGATAAAACCACAATGTGAGAGAATGAACCTTCCCTGCTTCTTGATGAACTGCAGGATACTCTCAAACTCAAAGCTGACCAGATGGCATGAACAGTGCATGTGCAGTGCAATATCACACTCACAGGTTTGATATCTGTTGCAGGTCATTTTGTTCCTTAGGTTAATTTGCAACCAAACTAGGTCATTTTGCTTCAACCTAGGTCATTTTATTTTAAGCTAGGTTGAAATTGATAGTAGGAAACATCAGCAAAAACCCATAAATTATAGTAAGTACATGTAATATATTGGTTAGTAAATTGGTCCTAGAGGAAAGGGGATGAACTTAGTGCAGCTTAGATTTTCATGAGTATTTTATAAAACCCCAATGGTTGTTAAGTCTAGGCACTGATTTTAAATGGTTAGCATTAATGCATGATAACCGATTGTACTTTTCTTTCTCAGAGCTTTTTAGGAAATTGTTCATTGATGAATCTCCTTAGGATGGCAGAGGGCAACAATATTGAATTATTGTCCAAGGAATAGAAGAACTGAAACACATACATGATGTATTGTTGATTTTTAAATTGCTTAGTTATTTCCTCTATCTTTTGCTTACTTTGAATTATTTTGTATTAATCAAAGGCAAGTAAAAACAAAACTTTGAAAAGTCAGGAAAAGGGTTTAATAATCTATTGATTAGAAGTCATTTTGTAGGCTCTTGTAAGTGTTATATCTTTTGAATTATGAAATAAAATATTTGTTACTTTTTTTCAATTTTGCTGAGTCTGCTTGTAGTGATAAATCCAAATTTTGTGATTATTTTGGGACAGTCCCCTTCAAGATCTCCGATTTGAGCGTTTCCTTTTCCATTTTATTAATTTTCAGCGCCACATAATCCTGAAGTTCGAACTTCTTCTTTTTCTTCTTCCCTTTCTGGTGCATGATAACGGCAAAAGATAGACTGCTGGCTGCCTGCAAATAGCGCTGACCAAGCAGTATTTAAGTTGAAAACCCATTTCAAACAGTGCTGATAAACAGTATTTAAGTCTCAGGACCCATTTTTGAGCGGTTAGCTTTCAATAACTGTGATTCAGGGTTAGTCTGTAGTCTGCGGTCTGCATTTGGCAAGTGTCAGACACCGCTCTCCTTTAATGTCAAGCTCATCCTGCCACTTTTTCAAATTATTCACCATTTTCCTGCTCTGCATGTGATGTAGTTGTGACTTGTCCAATCATTTGTGGCTTTTTAATTTCTTTTCTCTGAGAGATTCCAAAAACAACTTCATACGGCATTTTGCCAATTGTTCTGTGAATGGTTATGTGTTTTTTACAAGCGGTTTCTCCAAGATGATGACACCAGTGGTTCGGAGACGAATTCTTTTCTTTGATTAAACTGTAAAGGTTATCTTTTGTTGTTCTCTTTGCCTGTGCCACCATCTCTTTTTCCCTGTGGGAACGCTGTGTTTGCGGCGAAAATCGGTTTGTTATATCATGACTAGAAATGATGTCTTGTTCCTGGACCAGGTGTATTTTGCATAGCGACGTAACAAAACTTAATTCGCACAATATTTGACTATTTGTCCTTCAGAATCAAGAGTCCACCTCTTTCAAACAATTTTTGCTTTCGTTGCACTGGAGACTCAGACTCTTTTTCATTCTTCTTCAGATAAATTTAGCCTATGGACCCTTTAACTTCTTCACAAAGTTCCATCTTCGGCCTTTTAACTGTGTATGAACTGAAATGTCATTTACGCATGTGCGAAATGGTAGTTGTCGTGAAGGCTTGGAAATAGCTTAAACTCATTGGTAGAAAAAACATCTGGACGCTTTCAGTTGCTGATTCGATCGCTTGGCGGTTAATACAGAGGAGACGTAATCTCAGATGTCCTATGGTGCGAGGGTTCGAATCCTTGGAGCGGCATGGAATGTTGTGAAAGTTCAAGGTAATAAGTGACACAGTCCGTTGGTAGTAAGCAAGGACAGTAAGGGGAAAGGAGAGGGAGAGACGGTAAGTGGACGAAGAACGGAAAGGTGCTTTCTTTTTTATTCCCCCTAAAAATCCAGGCCCCATTTTTTTAAATTACATCCCCAAAAAAAAGGGAAACCCTTTTTTAGACAGTTCATAATAACCTAGGTTAAAACAAAATAACTTAGTTCAAAATATTTTGACCTAGCTTGAAATCATTTTGACCTAAAGTACATTTCAAACTACAACATATCCATTCAAGCCTGTTTTTATAGCCTTTTATTGCAAATCCTTAAGTTAAGTTGTGTTAAGGACACAACTTAACTTAAGGATTTGCACTGGAAACTAATCATAAATATCACTTTTAAATTATTAATGGTTTACTAACTTAAAGGGAAGATGCAAGATGACTTTTGTAGAAAATGTCACAGTACTAATTAGCTACTGTACAGCATACTTAAAAAAGAAGGCAACACAATATCCATAATATTATTTCTTGCCTTCAGCTCATAGAGAAAACTTACAAATCTGCACAATACCTGGTAAATGTACTTGTGACTTCAGGCAAATACAGCAGCTTGTTTTTGGACACATCAAGAACTTCTAACAGAGGCAGTGTGTTAAACAGTTCCTCAGGTAATTCCTCTATGTGATTATCTGACAGATCAACGCTTACAAGCCGTGCAGATAGATTGACAAACCAGGCTTTGTGTAAGGAAAACAAGTTTTTTTGATTCCATGCTGCAGAAAATGTTGTGACAGATGGATCTGCTTCGTAAGTGAAAGGTGCTTTTTTCTTACTTTGAGTTTCCTTGGTGTACCTGTCAAAATAATTATTATAATTAAAACATACATGTTCATGTACATGTAGCCACAAATTGGCACAGTACATGATCAAGCGGGAGATGCAGGTTCAACTTCTACTGCACCAACACTCAGGGTCTTACAATAACCAAGAAAGTGCTCCCTTTGTAATTAATCTGGACAAATAAAAGGAGCACGGAATTTCGTTTGCTTGTACATGTAGCCCCAACGAGTTTCATGCAGTTGTCAATACCATAACTTCCGACAAAAATCATATTAAGCTCTTCAATTTATTGCCACCTCGAAACAATCCTAGGTATACATGTAGTCTGAGAAACAATCACGCCTATATAACGTCCCACATGTTTGTACCAATAGGGTGAAGAACTCTTTTATGCTACATGTAGTAATGGCAAAATATATGCCACCTTTTAATTTAAATTAAGACTCTAGACGGTTTTTTCAACAAATACATGTAATTTAATTGTAAATATTTTGATATACATGCTTTTCATTGTTATATTTTAAGTTATTAATTGGGTTTGCAACATTTTATATCACATATTTTGACGTACATGTACAGTAGTTCTTTCAAGAAATTTGCAAATAATATCATTGAGTTGTAAATAATATTATGGCACAATTCAGCCTTTGAGCTGTGAAGCGATTTTAATAAACTATTTATCTAGTATCAATTTTCATCTTCAAATGCTAACTAAAGATTTTCAACTCTTCTCAGATACAGCGTACATGGGTTGAGTTTGTTAGTTCTCTACTCTGCTTCGAGAGGTTTTTCTCTCACTGGGTACTTTCATTTTCTCCCTCCTCAAAAACCAACTTTTGATTTGATTTTCATTGATTTTATGTAAATTGTCCCAAATTAGTGCCCCAGTGCAAGGCTGTTGCCTAACAGGAGCCCGATAGCCTGGGGCTCCCAAAGAATAGGTCTGGGCGCCTTAATTTTTCACAGCAACACCTTTCACTTCATATGTTGGGCTCCTAAGTTCTCAGCGTTTAGCTCTGAGGGCCCCTTTAAAATTTTCTTAGGCAGCAGCCTTGCAGTGCTAGACAACTACACACTTACACGTAAATACATGTAAAGTACATTATTCTAACCACAGTATAAACTGTTGGCCCTGCTTCGCAACACATGATAATAAAATCGTGTGGATGTATTCAAAAAGAGTTTTGGGCATGGTCTGACCTTGTAGAGGGCACAATATTGTTGGAGCTTGCTTCAATGTGTGATTTTCAACATCTTATTCTGGTTCAACTTGGTGACAATAAAATAATAGTAACAAAGCAAGCCACATACAGCACAAGGGAAAAGGCCTGGTCACAGTAGTATTCACATTGTTGCTCTCGGTGCGGACGTGTACAGTACTTTGGCTTTACTATCGACTCGAAATTTAGCTGGCAAAGAGCGTGGCAATGCCTATGGAAACCAGAAAATCATCTAGAGACAAAACAAGTGTTGAAAATCTTGAATTGAGCACTGCATTATCATCAAATGTAATTCTGGGCAACAAGAAGTTAAATCTGGACAACAAGTAAGCGTGTCGGCCATTGATAACGAGCAAGTTGAAGATGGGGGAATTTTGACCTCAAGTATGGCTGCTATCAAGGAAAGGGAAACAAGCACTGGTTCGCAAACCCTTTGCAGCTTTTCCAACAAAATTAAGAAACTCAAGGATGAAATCAAAGAGCTAAGAGGTATTATTTCTAAACTTCCAGCACGAAATCAGCCATGCGAAGAAAAGGACGCTACGCAAAATACAAGTCGTTTGGAAAGAAATAATGATGCTTTGATCGAAGCAGTGCAAGCTCTTAGCAGGCAAATCAAAACCCAGAAGGTAGTAGAGGACTGTGATCCTTTAGTGAGGGTAAAAGAGGGTAAAAGAGGTGTATTATGGGATTTGAGAAAGTAGAGAATGCATTAATTGCCAAGCTACATTAATACGTATGTTGACTTTGACTGGTATTCTTACCTCATCAATGCCTCTCCTACAAGTTCCCAATATTTTTCTACAATGTATGGGGTGACTTCAGCACCATTTTCTATCAGGTAGTTAACAACACTG
>NC_090870.1:17579142-17586642 GCF_036669935.1 Montipora foliosa | reverse complement strand
GGTTAATTTTCATTGACCTTTGAATGTGATGGCTGCGTGAAAACCTGGACTGAAGTCAAAAGAGCAAAACCAAGGAGGAGGGGGTGAGAAGGAGCGAGAAACCACTTCCAATCAGCCCTACAAGATTTTCGATGCTCCTGTTCACCAACGGCAGGGAAAATATTGTTTCTGATTAGCTGATAAAGAAAGACAAAACAGAGCCCATGATCTGTGTTTAAAAAAAACTGGAACTTCCTTGCAGGAGCTTGGCTGGGATTTTCTGGTGTTCTTAAAGTGGTGACAGCAAAAGACGCTGTAAAACAGGTAATCAATGGAGGTGATATTTTAACGGTCCACATTTGACCCCACTCCATTCTCTTGCTCGTTTAACTTATCTTCACTTGAAAGCCAAGCCCGGTGGAAAGAAGCTTCTAAAATTCACCAATGGGGGCTACAGATCTGCTACTACATGTAACATAATCAAACGCCTTATTCATTGAACCACACTTCAAGATGCACAAATTTTTTGGGCATCCATATTTTTTGTAGAGCAACTGTGCGTTCATCAAGGCTCGGTTCAAACACAAACAAAGCACTCACGACTGTTATCGTCACTTGTCATTTTGTGGGTTCAGCGATAAAGGCATGCCACACAATGGACTGAGCGAACGTATGTTAAACTTTCCTGCCACAATCGAAGCGTAAAAACCAGTTACAATAAACCTTAATAATTTCCTTTATGCAATTAGCAAAAATTAGAAAAAGCGCTTCTAAGAAAACGCGGAAGAACAACAAATTTGAGACAGGTCTTAGGTTCACTTAATCACGTACTAAGGGAAACAGCTGTCACATGTCAGCTCATAGTACAAAAGCAGTCGTTACCTTTACTCATCATGCACTATTTGCATCCACACTGCGCATTATTTCCCTTGTTGGGCCCAATTGCCCTGATTACCAAAAGCAACATGGCCTCCAGTTAAAAAAATGACGCGTCTTGTTTCTTGGAAATTTACTCAAGTGTGACTTTTTAGTGTCGCTTGCCGTTGCGTGATACCTTTGCAAAATGACTCTGCTCATGACGGAAGTGCTAATCTGTGGCTCTGGGTTCCTTGTACTCCTTTTATGGTCATTGCAAAATATCGCATGTCTGGGTAGCGGGAAATTTCACTCTCTCGAATGACTAGAAGCACGAAGAACTGCTTTGAAGCCATGAAGAAAGGTAGATCTTTGACCAGTGCAAGCATGAATGGTCAGGAGCAAACCGTAGATTTCGTAGATGGTGCAATTGTACGCGTAAAGATGCGGAATTTCGTGTAAGTTTTCTATCCTGGTCTGCTTCAAAATTTAAATCATGGCGCTCTATGCACGCGCAAACTCTCACTGCCCTCTCAAACTTGTCTTGCAGGACCTACACAGATTGTGAATTCAAACCCGGACCGCATTTAAATGTTCTCTTGGGACCAAATGGTATGGTGACCGGTTTTTGAGAGATAAAATGTCGATCTATGGTTTTGCATTGCTTCTGTACAAAATGTCCTTGTCGTTGCATTTTATATTCCTTGCTTGTGCTTTTAGGCACTGGTAAATCTTCTATTGTTTGTGCAATCTGCCTTGGACTGGCGGGTCATACAAAGTTGTTGGGCCGTGCAACGGAGGTGTGTAGGAAGTTTGAGTTAAGCTTAGTTTAATTTCGAAAACGATTTTAGGCAAATTTAATAATGGTAGATAGAAAAGTGGAAGGATAAGTTGCCTCTGTTATGTTATGCACCTATCAATGTTAAGCCCCAGGGTGCGGGGGGCGGGCTGACCCAGGGGAATTTCACATTTTGATTGAAGCTAGCGCCAAATTTCCCACTCCGGGCACCTACAGACCATCAAGCTCCCCACCCCTGGGTCCCATCTGATCATCACATTCCTGCCCTGGAGTAACTTGTTTTTCATTAGATTCACATTTAACAGCTGATGGAAATTTGTTGTGAAACATAAAACCTTTCTGCTGCTTACGGTACTGAACAAGAAGTTAAAATGGAGCAAAACAATAACATTGTGAACAATATATTTAATTATTATTTTTTGGCCTTGCAAATAGTTCTTTTACTATTTACAGGCTTTCGAATCAATCAAGCATGCACAATGATAAACATTCTTGTACTTCTGAACACTCTAGCAAAGACAGAAAAAAGTGATGGTACATATTTACAAAAAGACAACACAAAGTTGCTTTCCTTTCTTTCACTCCAAATCAGGAAAACCAGAGAAGTCACGTGAAAACCATGATTGTGGATAACTCATCTCCAGGTTCTCTCGGTGTTCCAAGATGGCAGGCATGTCAAATTCCCGACCCTGGGGAAACACATACTGTACATGTCAAAATCCCTACCCCAGGAAAGGTTCTCTGAGTCAATTTCCTGTAGCTCAGTTCAGGTGAGAATATAATCTCTGAGATGGCTTGGAGAATGCCTCAACCGTTGAGACCTGTTTTCTGTTGGAACATCAGGTTGACATCAGGATTCTGGCTCAAGTGCTGCTGGGAATAAATCATAAGAATTTCGGTCAGCGTCATTCAACTTGTGCACAAGGGATATATTTCGGAGGATCTTCGCTCCGTTTCTGCACGGTAGCACAACATTAGCGCCTTTTCAAGCCACTACTGTGTATGGGTGCGGGTCGTATCGCGTTGAGAGCCTATCACGAGATGGTTCCTTCCTTTACGAGTGAAGGCACGGCTCATTGGCAGCCATCAGCATACGCCGTTTGCTTGCCCTTCCTTGTGAGATCGTTTCATCAAGCATCAACGAAGACTTTCGTCATCCCAGGTTTATGAAACTGAGGGACTTTCATTCATAATTCGTGTCCAAACATCAGCTGACACTGGGCGGTGCTGGTGACAGCATGTGTAGTGCGGTAGTTGAAGCGGAACTCGTAAATTTTAGACACCAATCTTTACCCTCAATGTGGGTTGCACAAGTAACCTTTTCCAAGGGCTGGTTGAAACATTCCACTTCTGCATTGGCTTGAGGCCAGTATGGAGTGACCTTTTCGATGCGAGATTCCACGCACCTCAAGGAAATCAGCAAAGGTCTTCAAGGCGAGCTGTGGACCATTGTCAGAAGTAATGTACTCTGTGTAGCCATGTGTGGAAAATGTTCTTAGAAGATGAGTGACGATGATTTCAGCTGTAGTCGAGTGGAGTTTGGCAACTTCAGGCCAGCTGGAACACCCGTCAATGAAAGCAAGAAGGCTTTCCTCAGAGGGAAGGGGGCCTCATAAGTTGATGTGGATGATCTCCCCGACGGTCTGAGAGGTTCTGCTACAGATTTGCTGGACATTGACTGCAAGAAAGACAGAGTTTAACAGTCTGCTCGACATCATGATCAATACCAGGCCACTAAACTTTCTCCCATAACAGCTGCTTTGAACGCACAATGCCTTGGTGGGCCTTGCTAGCTGGAGGGTTCGCCATCGTAACTGGGCTGGAATTACGAGCCACCTTCCGCAAAGAATAACGCCTTTGGTTACGGACAATTCAGAAGGAACAGGGTAGAAAGGAAGAAGCTCAGGCATAGAAGGTCATTTCTCACCAATGAGATACCCTTATAATTGCTGCAGCACTGGTTCATCTTTTGTTGCATTTATTTAACAATCTCTGTCTGGGAAATGGAATGGACTTGGAGGCAATGTAATTGATGTACATGTACTCTTCTGCGATCTGCCTTTCACAGTAGGGCTGGCCTTGCAGAGGAATGCTCAAAAGAACATCGGCTGGATTAGTCTTGTTTGCCATGTGTACGATTTTGAACTTGTAGGGCTGAAGCTGGAACGCCCATCTTTCTATTTGGGGCGGTAGCTTAGACTTGGGGCTGTAAATTACCTCTAAAGGTTTGTGATTGGTGTAGAGGGTGAATTCCTTGCCGTTCGCAACCCCAGACCACTGCTAAGGCTTCATGCTCTGTCTACGAGTATCTTCTCTCTACATCTGTAAGTTGAAGTGGGTCTGAAAGGGTGGAAAAACCTGGAACAGTAATTAACTAGACCAAGGAAACTCTCAACTTAGACAGAGTTCTGTGGATTACGAGCTGCCTGTACAGCTTCGACCTTTTTATTGTCAGGAGAAAGACCAGCCACTGAGAGTTTGAAACCAATTCTGAGATGCTGCAAAGACATTAATTTTTTTTCTTTATTCAGAGTAAGTCCTCACTTTCATAATTGTTTGAAAGTCTCTTCTAGGCTGTGGTCGTGTGATTCCTGATCCTTGCTGAAGATGATAATGTTGTCGGAAATGTTTCAGACGCCTGCAATGCCTTGTAGGGTTTCCTGAATGATGTATTGGTATTGCTCTGAAGCAGAGGACAAACCGAAAATGAGATATTTGTAGCGCTTGAGGCCTGTGCGAGTAGAAAACATGGTAAGAGCTCGCAAGTCTGGGTGCAGCTCAATTAATGGTGGTAATCCCATTGTACAGTACCGCTCAAAGATAAGCGAACCATCAAACGCGTTTCAAACTAGTCTTCAACGCGTTTGCGTTTGGCTTTCAACGCGTTTGCTTTTTTTTTTAACGCAAACGCAAACGCGTTGACCAAAGTCATTAACTTTCCGAAGTATTTGCATCACAAAAGGTTCAATGATGCGTTCGAAAAGTAATGTCACAAAATAAAACACAGTCTCGTTGTCTGGCTATACAAAGTTCGCGTTGCGGTCTCATAAAAACAAAAAGGTTTGTGTTTTCGGATTTTTTCACGTCCCACTGCCGTGTCATGTAAACTGAAATTACAAAATAAAATTTGAAGCGACCAAAAATGATTCTATGACAAGCGTAATGAAAATCTATGATATAACGCGCCGGCAAGCAATTGTAAACACGAGAATGCCAGCCGAAATTATGTGAATGGCTTTTCAACTGTCTTGAAGCTTTTAACAACATGAACCAAAAGCACCGGGGACAATGAATTTGTTGACATTTGGAGTGGTAGTTTGCTTCAAAAGTAAAATCATTTTAGATATACAGGAACGAATTACACATTGCGCTGTTTCAACACGGAGATGAGAAAATTCGATGCAACAAGCTCAAAAGACTTTTTAGTTTCGCCGCTAAAAAGACGAAATTGCTAAGGTTCCCTGATTATTAATCGATAATAACTTCATAGTTCTATTTCTTCATTTGATGATGTAAGAATGATCTCCAATAAAAGCAGAGTTAAAATGGACTTCATTGCAAAGGCTGTTTACGTAAATGTGCGCGGGGCGGAGAAGAATAAATAATTCATTCGTTGTCACGCAACCTTTTCACCCCAAGCGCAGACGGCACGTATTATTATTTTGCTCCCTTTTGTGATAAAAGCATGAAACTTTGTAATAATCTCTGGAAGGCAAAATTAATTGACAACGCAGTAATTCAGCACCAAAGCTCACCACTTCACAAAAGGTCAACAAAAAAATAAGAAACCGAGATTTCAAAATAGATAAGGCGGCTATATAAAGATGTGCAAATTTTCGACTGATTACTCTCTGCAGTCGTAGTCAGTACTCTGATCAAGTGAAAGACAGTTTGAAAGAAAACAACGCGGCGAACTAGCCATCAAAGCTTACTGAAAAACACATACAAACAATTTTCGTCTGGACTGAATATCGATCGTTGATCGATTGTTATTTGAGAGTTTTATAATGTCCGTGAATCTGTTCCGTGATTGTTGCTCGACGATTTAAACTGATTCATGCATATGCAGCTGCATGTTATATCAAGGTCGTGATGCAGTTTCGCTTAATATGTGTTCTCATTGAAACATTCTATAAAACAAACCCAATGCTCTAAGATTATTTTATTGTGTTTAGTTTTTAGGGCAGTAGAAGTATGATTTCGCTAGTGCAGCGATCGCGATCAAGCGTGTTCGTGTTATCTGATACAAGGAATTCGGAGAAACAAATCAATAACGCGGATTTCTTCTAGCAGATTAAACAAGCGCATCTTTTTTCGTTCCTGAAGATTTCTTTTCCAACTTTCCATTGATTGATAGTCAGTTGATCACACTTGTTCACTTTCCATCGCTAAAATTGCAGTCGCTTTGTGGCCGTAATTTACATACCAACTTGTAACACAATGCAAAGGTGCCAAACTTGAATAACAAAGGACAAACGCGTTGAAAAAAAACTAGTTCGCAAAACGCGTTTTTTTTTTTCAAACGCGTTGGCTCTTCGTTCCCAACACGTTGTCAACGCGTTTGATGGTTCGCTTATCTTTGAGCGGTACTGTAGGTTAGTGCGCTCGACTCCGGATCGAGTGGTCCGGGTTCGGGGCCTGGCCGGGGACATTGCGTTGTGTTCTTGGGCAAGACACTTTACTCTCACGGTGCCTCTCTCCACCCAGGTGTATAATTGGGTACTGGCGTAATGCTGGGGGTAACCCTGCGATGGACTAGCATCCCATCCAGGGGGGAGTATAAATACTCCTAGTCGCTTAATGCTACTGAAACCGGAGATAAGCGCCGGCCTGATGGGCCTTCTGGCTGGTAAGCAGTGACTTTACCTTTTTTTTAATCCCATTGTAGATAGAGTTAGAAAATACCATCGCCTGTGAAGTCTCTTCTAAAGTCGGTATAGGGTGTGGCTCATGGACCACTATATCCCCATTCGACTTAGGAATGGCACGGCAACTAAGGGGGACACCCACGGGGTAGGATGTCAAGGTCTGTCAATTTCTGTAGCTTTTGATCAACTTCTTCACATGTGTATGAAAGGGTGTTCATCTAAGTGTTACGGGTGTTACATTGGGGTCGGTGTGAATCTCTAATTGATAGTTTTTCAATTTGTCAGCCCTCAAAAATACTGGAGTATTGTGTTAGCAACTGATCCTATAGACATTAACATTTGAACAACTGTTGATCTTGCGGGTGGTTTAGGTGGTTTAGAATTTTGAGGACGTTCTGCTCTGGATTGCAGAGAGGAATGAATGTGTTTCCATTTGCACAGCATTCCGTTTTGAAGTTTCTTCCAGAGTGAGGTCTGTCTCCCAAAGAAATCTTTGTCAAATGTCCCGCGAATAGCACTTATCCACTAGCTGATCCTTGATCATTTCGTTTGTTCTCTCCCCGTAGTCACAACTCTTTACAAACTGTCGAAAGCGTGTGGCAAAAGCGTCAAGAGGTTCATCAGGTAGCTGAGAGGCAGAACGGAAGATACGCCTCTCAAACGGCATGTTCTTCTTAGGCTCCAAGTAAGCCATTAAGTGTTGAAGCACTGTAGCGTAATCTTCACCTGGGTCCGGTAATGTTGCAAATACATCCTGAACCTCTTGTTTAGCAAGATGAAGGAGAACTGCTTGCTTTTGCGAAAAATCATTGATAGCCGAGGCAAGAATGAAGTATTCTAGTGACTGAACCCACTTCAACCAATGCTGTCCAAGACCTGACAAATCTACCAAGGAAAAGGGGCGGCAACACTGGAAGTTGGAGAGGAGCTATGGGAGGAGAAGTCGCAGCAGAACTCGCTTGTGTTGTGGTGCTCATCCTCATCGGCAATTTAAATTAA
>NC_090870.1:17564142-17571642 GCF_036669935.1 Montipora foliosa | reverse complement strand
TCAAAAATCCAAACAAATTGTATGGAGAAGAACTACAGTGTATCTAATATTTTATCTACTGTATTTGTGTTTGCACTTGTTGCTTTCTTGCTGCTGTGCATTTTTCTCATTGCCAATAAAATGACCTGTATATTCAAAGAGGAGTTCTGTGAACTTAATTGTATGGTTGAGAGTGTGTATTAATTTTTGCATTAACACAAACCAGTTGACTTTTACCTGCTTGTGGATGCTACAATTGTGTGACTCATAGTACTGTAAATTACTGTCTTTTATGCAGGTTGGTCCACCAGACATGTTTGATGTTCACCAAAAATTAATAGAGTTAAGAAAACAAGAAAAAGAACTTGAGGTACAAGAAGTGATAATGAAGTTTTAAATGCATTTTTTTATAATAATAGATACAAACAAATGCAATAACCTGCAAATTGTGCATGTATAGTATGTGCACTGTTCAAACAAAGCATGCAGTGACTTAAGTAAGGCACTTTTTGCTTTTGCTATTAGGTTTCTCTCAGAAACAACAAAGAACACTTAGAGAAGCTTGAACAGCAAAATGAACGGCTTGAGCAGGATGTGAAGCGGCATCAAGAAAGGGAAAGGCACTTGAAGAAAGTACAAATATTAGAGAAAAAAAGACCTTGGGCAGTAAGTTGTTGATTCAAATTGAATGTACATGTACATGTTTGTGTCTAAAAAAACATTACTTCTTCGAAATATTGTGATTCTCTGCAGAGGAAACAAACAGCCAAAAGAAGCTTTGCAATATTCAAAGAAATCAACATTGAAATCTGTCTGGGGAGAAATTCATCACGTGCTAGGCAATGCTACTTTATTGTTAACATTAATTTATACATTACGGTATGCGACAAATAACAAAGAGTTCTTCGAAAAGAACTACTGAAGTTCTAGATATTGTTGGATGGATTTCCAAAGCATTTTTTTTCTTTCTTTTTTTTTTATTATTTTATGAAAATACTTTCAGTACAATTTTCCTGTTTCCTCTCCGAGTTTAGTTCATTCGTCTCTGCCACCTGTCCCGTGTAATATAATTATATGTGAACTGCTCTGACTTGCACTTGTTTTGATTTTTCATAAAGTGAAACAATGTCTATAAAACTAACCTGTTTTTGATTATTACATGTAATAAATTTTTCCGGGAGATCATTGTTTGGTATAGTCTGCACGATGTTGTTTTGATCTATTATGATAAAATGATCTTATACGATAATAATTTGAATTGCTCAAATCAGACCAACTTATTTTCATGTAGGCACCTCGTAAGTTTAACAAGATAAAATCAAACGTTACAGTTACTTTTGTTGCTGTAAAATTATTGGGAATACATTGTATTTCGTCAGAATCAAAGAAATGCCATTTCTAGGGACTTAAACGAAATCAAAATTCCCAGGGGAGCATGCCCCAGACCCCTAGGTTGAACGCTTCTTGTGCTCTATCTTTTGCCAGCTACTTTCCAATTTTTGCCACCTACTTCAAATTGTGTGGAGGTTGCAGTGTACTTTTCCTGTCCCTTTTTTATAGTTGCTAGCACACTAATATTAACTGGGATAGTTTCAGTTTTCAGTCACCACATTCAGATTGTTTCGGTCTCCAGGTCCTTATATTGGACATTTTTTCAATGAACTTCAATGGAGGCAGTGTGGCCCAGTGGTTAGGACGCTTGCTTTGAGATCCTGAGATCCCAGGTTCAAGACATGGTCTGCCCACTTGTTGAATTTGTTCCTGGTAGTCCCTGGTTCAACTTCTCATTTGCACTTGTAAATAGCCAACTCGTTTGCCTCCAGCCAGTTGGGATTCTTAACAGTTGTTGTAAAGAAATTTTTCTGGATAATCACTTTGTGTGGATCCAGGGACCGTGGAGGGGGAGGGGCTGGTAGCTAGGGCTGTAGCCTTACCACTTTTTTGCATGGGTTGATTTTTCAGTGCTTGAGATGACACAAATAATGTATGAATTTTGTCTCTTGAAAGTTACAAAATGCGTCTTCCCTTATAAAATGGTAAATGTGGTAAATATCCACCACTAGCCACCTCCACTTCGGTGAATAGTTGTTAATTAAAATTGATCAATTTGCTACCCTCAGGAATACGAAGGAGCTCGTAAACGGTTTGTGGAGATGAAAACCAAAAAGGATGAGGTTAAGAAGAGACTGGAGGAAGTAAGACGCCAAAATGCCCCCATGCAAAAGCGTCTGGATGAAGTAACAAAGAGAGCCAGAGAACTAGAGGACTCTTCTAGGGAAATGGTAATCATCAAGGGATTTTATTGTTCTGTTTTTAACTTTTGCTGGTAACTATAATGCATGCAATATATATTGCACAGTTGTTTACACTTTGCATCATTTCATTGCAGCACATGCCATGTTGTATAGGTGCAGTTTGGTGCATTATTTTTTGCGTAGTGCACAATGCATTATTCATATACTTGCACTGTACAAGTAATACTATGCATGTGTTAATAGTTGTAAAAGGTAATGGCTTATAGTGGGCTGTCCTTGTTGTGTTTGAATTCTACAGATACAAAGAGGCAATGATGCATTGAAGAAAGCAAAATCCAAAAGTGAACAGATTGAGAAGAAAGGAGATAAGGCACTGCATGGAAAATATTATTTTTTTAATTTAAAAGGAAAAAGAAAAGGGTTATCATACATATGTCCATACATATGTCTATAGGACATGTTATACTATCATTGAAAGCTGCTGTTTTAACAGAAGTTGCCTCAATTTAGTGCGTGCACCTGCAGTTTAAAAAAAAAATAGTTTTGCTTCTTTCTCAAGGAATTCATTTATTAAGGTACATTTATAAGGTTCCGTAAGGTGCCTTCTGAATGCTTCAAGTGTTCTTAATCTCTTTTTGTAGCATAAATGGCAAAAGAATGAAAAGAAATTACATTTACACATACATTGTACATTATTGTCACAATCATTGGCTTGCATGCCTACCCTAGAAACCTGTACCCCATTTCTTTCAGTGCTCAAAAATCTAAACTCTGGTAATCGTGTGTTCTATAGTCCAGTCCAATTTTTTTTTCTTACAAGTCCAGTAGTCCGTTTGTTTTAAAGCTGCAGGAAACTGTCTCAACTTCAATTGCCATTCAGTAAGTGCCGTCATTTACAAAATAACACAGTGTACTGTACGCGGAAAGTGCATTCAAACGCCTTCTGGGTAGTTTCCAAGATGGCAGAGTCATTTCCAAGCAACCCCATTCCCAGGGCTTTTCCCTTACTACTTGGGGAGAGAAAAGCCCTCTTCATTATCTAAGATGATGGCCATGTCAAATTCCCCACCCTGGGGATATCTCGTATGATCAAAATCCTCCAAAATCCCCTGGGGCTTAACATTGATAGGTGCATAATTTTAAGGTGGCTCAAACCAGTTTCAAAGCTATAAAGAGACACTCTTTAGAATGACTGACGCTACGGCACTGTATCACATAACAGCAATGTTATAGTACCATATGAAACACTGATTATTTTTAAACAAGATGCGGTCATTATTGTGATGAAATAAGTTACCTTGGCAATGGGAAAGCCCAGCAAAAACACCCTTTATTTTGGCTTTAGTTGCTCACATCTAAAAAATGAACTTCGTGACCCCCATTTTTTATAGCTGGAAAGTGATCAGAAGGCCAAGATGAAACTTTCTGCAAAGTTTGAAAAAATTCTGTGCTGCAAAATCAGAACCACCTTGAAGAAATCACAGATTTAAGGTGGCTCTAAATCAACTCCAAAGAATATTTATAGCCAAGCTCATGCGCGAAGCCTGCCAGCGGAGAACCATGGTCAAGAATTTTTTGGGAAATCTATCCAACATGTGAGAAATTTTGGTTACGAGGTCACTGTATGCCTGCCGGCCCATGCATACAGACTGTTGGGGTGGAGATACAAAACTGTAGGGAGAAAGGACAGCCTCTGGGGATGGGAGTGTTCGGGGAATTTTCCTTGCCGGGAAATCGTGTGGCAGCATTGCATTTGGCAACCCATGTTTTTCTGGCGGGAAAAACATTTATTTAATGACGAGCAACAGCTGAGGATAAAGATTAAAGAGGAGATAAGAGCGCGAGAGAAGAGGCAACGACATTTGAGAAATTTAAGTGAAGAAAGCCTTGAGAGAAGCAGAGGAAGGAGGAGAAAAGAAAATTTCAATGAAGGACACCGTAAAGCTGACAGAAATAGAGCAAGAGATTACAAGAATTGGCTTTTGGGTAGTGTTTGCCTCACCGTCTCACATATTTTGTAAACTCGCTAAAAAGACAAAGAATGCCTGAAATGTTGGCAATTCGTGTTGACAGAGATTCTGGCATATTTCAACAATCACATTTATGGGCTTTTTGTGTGAAATGGATGTCCAGTCGTAAGCTGCTTTGTTTGACTGTGAAATTGCAGTTGAGAAAGCAAATTTAAGCTTACTACTCTTTAGCTTGACTTTTTAATTAGGAAGATTTTTCTGTTCTAAACTGAAGAGAGAGGGTGTAACGATTACCGGTAGCAGTCAAGTGGAAAATGTTGAGAGGTTACTGTGCATGTAATTTCAGTTTTAGTTATTGATTAAAATTGTTGGTTATTGTTTGCAAGGCCTGTTGGTTTACTGCTGTCAGCTCAGAGGTGTTTGATCACCGTAAACTGTATACACTAATGGCGATTAATTTTTTACTTTATGCAGAAGCATAATTATTTCTGGGGTTAGAAACAGAAGCTCCGCTTTTAGTCTTGGCTAAATCTATGTAACTTTGGAGAAACTGACCAACTACATCAAAATAATGAGCACATCTTGTTCAGCAATAACTGGTGTTTCATATGGTGCTAACATTGCCAATACATGATACAGCATTGTAGTGTCAATCCTTCTAATAAATGATTAGAAAAATCATTTAAAGCATTGAAACTGGTTGAGCCTTCCTAAGTACATAATTTTTTATTGGACAGCAAAGATAAATGCGGGTGATTGGTGTAACTACAGTACTTGAATTTCTGTCTTATTCCCTGGCAGATTGAAGAACTGCAAGGAGAACTGAAAGACCTCAAGGAGGAAGAAAAGAAAAGACAGAAAAAGTAAATTGAAACGTAATGTGATCTTTTTGTAAATTATGCAATTTGCAAGCATTACCTTTTCTGTAGCCTCAAATAAATTGGATATAAAGTGTTATGGCAAAGGAACAACACACACAAGATGGCGAATGTGCAGAACACTGCTTTATTTCCCACACCACGTACCTGGTGCAACTGCTGACCTGATGTTATGTACATCTCCCCCCTTTTTTTAAGCAAAAGAAAAGCAAGCAAACAAAGGAAACAGAACTGAAAAAATTACAGAATTTGCAAACACTGGCAATGCAAACCTCCAGACAATGTGACCACTGGAGTAGTGTTTGTCTTTAATTTGAACACAATACTTTGTGAAATGTAACAAAACTGTTCCCACTGTGGCTAAAACTTGACATAGTCTTTGAACCTTGAAGGTTTTCTAACTGTCCTACCGGACCATGTGGTAGTAGCCATAGACATATTGATGAGTGTTGACCCAGGATTCTGCGAGGCCCCTGCACCAGACATATCAACTTCAGTCTGTTAGGTCTTCATCAGATGGGGCTGTGCATGCAAACGGTGATGCTTTGGGCTCTTCAGTTCTTAGCAAAAATGGCGACGATTTCTTCGGCACTCCCCCCGCTCTGTTTCAATCTTGTAGGATCTAGGTGACGGAAGAATCTCAGTCTTTCACTTTTAGCAGGCTTTGTATGGGTCGTCAGCTTTCTCAAGCATTGACTCAACTGTTTGGACTGTTCTCTCCAACTGGCCATAAAACTTCATCAAACTCTTGCCCATCGAGTGAAAATTCTGAAGAAAGTGCTATGACTATGACAGAATCAGCACAAGACACCGAGAGCATGTGTTCAAACAATGTGACATTTTTATATGTAAAGGGCAACAATAATTTTTTTTGATAACGATTATCATGAATGACCTTGAATTTTACCTCCCATAACAGAGGAAAATGCATTTCCAAGAGTCTAAATTTCAAAATCTTCTGGTGGAATAATTTATGTACATGTATGAAATGTCTTCTGTGGAAACATCTTTGTACCATAAGTGACTTCACCACTCTGCTTGTACTGAGACCTTTGGCTCTGAGAAAGTTACAACCATCATTGTTGCAGAGCTTGCCAGAATTTCTGCTTTTTCAGTTCTTGGGCAGATTTGTAGAGACCACAACACAATGTTCATGAGGTGTTTGGTTTATTACCTACTCATTATTGATTTCTAGGCTTATTGAGCTTGAGAGGACAATACAAGGTCTACAGGATGAGCTGGATGCACTGCCAGACCCATCTGAACTCCAAGTAAGTGTGCATAATACATTCATGTACTGTATAATTTTTATTAAGACAATGTATGTACATTTCTTCTGTATAGAAGGTAATTGCCCATGATATCCTCCTTTGCGATTTGTGTGACTAGCAAATCCCCTTGATCTTTACATGTATGACTATGTTACAAAAAATTAAAGATCAATAATATTAACATGAAAATTTATTTTGGGATGGTTTGTGTACATACTGTAATTTATTTTGCTTTTTTTAAATTTGGGCATTTCTTGTATTGATTGGGATTTTTGAGTTTTTATTGTTATATTCTAGCCTCGTATTGATGAGCTCAATAGCCAGGCACGACAAAAGAACCGTGAAGCGATGACCATCCAAAATCAGGGTCGTGGAATCAGAGATGACTCTGACCGCTTGAAGGCGCAAGTTCAAGGTATATGTTTAACCCACTGGCCCCTAAACTGCACCCAAATGACGAGTAAAATCGTGTGGCATTAGGCAGATTAAAATCTATTCTCACTGGGAGTCATTGGGTTTACTCTGACTCACATTATGAATGGCTGTATTATCATTAAATAAAACCAGTATAATTATTATCCAAAATCTCTACTGCCTCACCTGTACCAGTTAGGATGACTCCAACTACAATTCCCGTTCCAGTCTACTTTTCATATTAGGCGACACTTCATCAGGCATGCCAGTTTGCTTTTCTTTTGATTGTTTGATAATTATTCCAATAGGCTTCCATTATTACTTAGATTTTAATAACACCAAGATGGAACCAGACTGGCCCTTTAAGAAGTCATAAATTAATATGGTGAACTGTTAATTTATGACCTCTTCAAGCGACAGTCTGGTTCTATCTACAGCATAATTATTTACCTTAATTAAGCTAGGATCAACTATGGAAGATTTAGTATTTACTTCAATGGTTCTAAACTCTGAAATGACAACCAAGATGGTCTCAAGTCTAAGAGCCTTCTTACCTGTTTGAGGAATACCTCTTAAAGACTATCTATTTTGCCAATAAAATTGCTGATTGGTGCATTGATGGCATACTTTGTATACATTGCATGTAGTTAATTGTTGCTAGAGCTTGTGCTCAGTTTTGCCCTGTCTGTGTGTTTCTTTGTTTTTGTGTATTGGGCAACACATGCAAGATTTG